>NC_073746.1:325307186-325607186 GCF_029784135.1 Toxorhynchites rutilus septentrionalis | reverse complement strand
AGCATAGAGTACAATTAAACACAATGCACACAAAATTGAGGCATTTCATTATGTCAGCATCGATCTTTAGGATTTCATAATGTTATATGATAAATGAATTTCATAATGTTATAGGATAAATTAAAAAAGGTATGAAAAAAGTGCTACTAAAATCATGACGGGTCAAATTAGCCACCACTAAGGATGAGATGACATGAAATGACTCGTAAATCTAGGCGCATAGAGGCAAGATTGTGCTACATATCAAAGTCGTTGTATTTTATATCAAGCGTGACAAGAGTGGGAGATGTTATTTTTCCCGAATTATCTACAACGTGCTCAATGTGTAACCCTTGCGAAATGATCATAATTAAAAATTATTATCTTTGGTATCCGAAATAAATGTGGAATTTATCATGAATGCGCCTTGAGTGATTCAACCAACAATTCAAGTGGTGTGATGATCTCATTAAATCCGTCAATTAGGCGCGTCCAAAGGTGCGTTTATAGCAAATCACATCTCTTACAATAGTGACAAGCAAAATAACAAATCGGTGCTCGTCGCCATGTTAAAAGTTTATTTTTATTGTTTATCATGAAGTTTCACCTATACACTCGCAAAAATGGGTATACATGATTGAGTTTAATGCAATACGCCAAACTAATGCATTATAATTGTCCAACAGTTGATTGTTTCAATAATCTAGAGAGTGGCCATCTTACCCCGGGTGGCCATCTTCCCCCGTCCTCCCCCACATCTTCTTCCGAATTTGTTTCGTCCCTTGGAAAGGGAAGCGAAACACCAGAAAAATATTTGATGAGAGGTTGATTCTTGCCGAAAGGGCTCTCTGTTCCAGCATCGGTTTCGAAAAAAATCGAACCTTGTTAGAAGAAAAGGTATTTCTTCCTTTGGGAGGTTGTAACACCGAAAAGGTTTAATTAGATGACCTTCGTGGGCCTTGCCCATCTTCGGACGTGTTGATTATTAATTAGGGTTAGAGCGATGATTGAAACTTTGGAAATCGGGCGATGAAAGATCATGGCCGGCGGTTTGATTTTCGTAGCCGTGGCTCATCCTGATCCCGAAATTAATTCAATTTAATTACAGCTCAAAAGGCGGATATTTCTTGCCGTAAGCAATAATTTTACCCGATTATAACTCCCATTCAGGTGGAAGAGTAATAAATTATTACGAGCTTTTTTTTGTTTTCCGTTTGCTGATAATCTAGCCACCAAAGGAAAAATAAAGGAAACCAGTCCACGGAAGGATTTCCGATAAAAGTGTAAGATGTAGTAGTGCAGATTTATGGGTTTTGTTGGGTTCTGAATAAGGTATAAGAAAGTCTGGATAAATCATTTATATCAATGTAAACACATATACACTAGAAGCGGTTGGAGTTTAACACTTTTCAAATGCTCCAGCGTGTTGAGTTCTCCTTACACAACCTAATACGGATATTCATTTGGCGTAGGTGTGATTTTTTGTTATTGTATCCGAAGATGCATGCCGAGTGTCTATTTACAATTCTGTAAACCACACCGTAGCTAACGCTCATTCAGTTCGGATCAAAAATACAATTCGTGGCCAGTTTTTAGTTCGGAATCATTGCATATACCCATAATAAAAATAAACACCGCCGGTTGTGCGCATATTTGAATGAATGAAAAATTATTTGACAGTCCCGAACGGGTGCGGACGTTTGCGGGTAACTGATATATTCTGTCGTTGCTCGACAAAAAAGAGTCATACCTAGTAGAGCATATGATGGGTGAAAACATCAATCTTCCACAAAACAAAGCCTTTCGTGACAACGCAAACGTATAATAGCCACAGGAGTGACACCACAATTTATGAGCCTATACGAGATACGAGAAAAAAACGAAATCCCGGAGCTAAAACCGAGATAAAACATGTACATGCATTAGCGCGTTCATGGATCAATGAATCAGGCGATTATAAATGTGCAGAAGTTGCAGATTGTGAGCTGTCCTTTGCGTTGAATCACACTCTCCCTGATTCAGTTGTTTGGGTTGAGTGATTGTCGATAAAAAAAACACGTGCTTCCACACCACCGAAATAAGCTCCGTTACTGCATTCTCCCGAGTATCGGGTTATCGCACTCGAAACACGCGGTTCCAATAGGCAATTATTGGAATGGGAACAAACCAACAGGGAGTCTTATATGCTAACAAATTTACCCAGACAGGAAATCCTATTGGATAATTATAACTTTTACTAGAAATGATGAATTGGCGTGATATATTTTTTCAGTAAACAGTACCGTTTAACTCACCTTATGATAGTCAATGTCAGAATATTTGAATACCTTAATGCTATCTGTGCCTTTGTTTACATTTCCTTGTTCGTAAAATCAAAACAAACATTTTTGCGCACCGGGTCAATCGGTCCGAAAACCTAGAGCTTGAAGAAATTGAACATCGTGAGGCACTTCGTGTACGCCGGGTATAACCGATCCGGCATTTACAACATCTACTTTCTGCAGGAGGATGGTGAGAGCATCGGAAGAAAGCGAAGCCTGACTCTGATCGTCCGACAGTGCAACACAACTGAAAAGTGCCGCAGAAGCTGAAGAGGGACACCGAGAGCAAGGTAGTCTCATCGTCCCGCACCTTGGGCCGAGAGGTCGGAGCAACCGGTCAAACTGTAAACAAGTGCATGGCTAAAATGGACATTTTTATGCGGATGCGTCATTCTTTTTTTATTCCTTTTGTTTATTTATTTAGGCTCATTAACATTTTAGCTGTAACAGAGCCGGATTGCAATCGTGTACATGTTACATGTTTTAGATTTCTAAAAATTGCAAATTATACAGTAGTTAGTAGCCATTTAAGCGTAAGAGTATTCTTTCTGTTCATCCATTGTTCAGCAGACCGGACAGCGTAGACAGTTGATATTGACCATTGTTGGGATATTAATAACACAACAGCCCAATGTTGTTTGCAGAGCAGGACAGTTGTATGGATTAATCGACCTTTATTCGACCGTGGATCGATCTACATCGCTGATGATTGTTGCGTAGGCGTAGTTATTCTATAACAACACAAAGGTGGCCAATTGAGGGCCCTGAGTTTTGAACTCACGATCGACCTCGCAACCAATGTGGCTACAAAGACCCCCAAAGCGTCAGTCTAGGCCGGCCGTGTCCGAGCAGAAGACAATCACCTAGAAAGAGTGGCTGAAGTCCGCCAACCATCCCAAAATCCCCCAGTTGCGCCTGATAAGAAATTTCTGGGTGAACCACAAACGGAAGATCTACTCCAATAATTTTGTGGCCAAACAGAGAAGCAGCTGATCGCCAAGGCCACGAAAGATGTATCTTCTCATCGATCATGTTAAGGTTTCGGTCAACTTACATAAGGCTGCCAAGCAGGGTGTCGAATATTTTTTTTAGAAGGCTAAATAAATATAGCATTTAACCCTTTCGCCACGAGCGTCGTCTATAGACGACATCCGCGCGATAAGCTGTGTCCAGCGGAGCACACTGCCGTAGTGAAAGGGTTAAGAAAAATTTGTCCCATGGAATTATCTTCTCTAAATTTTTTCCATCACCATCCGAAATTAGTCCGTTCAAGTCGAGAGTATTTTTGGAAAAAGTGTCTTGCTTCAGAAGGGTCCTATTTTGGAGGTGACAATATAAATTTAGATGATAAATAAAAGCACAAATTCCTGTTATATATTTAACAGAATGTATTGACTTTGTAAGTGAAGAAATTTTAGGCATCACATGTTAGGTTCATTCAATGATTTAGAGTAAACGACATTCTTGGCGTTGGTGTCCGACACTCAAATGAACTAAGATGTAGGTCCTCTAAAATGCGATCATGCCACACATAGTTCAATAGTCAACTAGGCGAAAATCATGGCAATTCGAAATTAATCCCTACATTCCTAGAAAATCCTGAATTCTTATCTCCGATGGAGAATTGGTTTCTGCTTCCGGATTAGTCACACTATCAACAGATTCGACCGAATGTAATTGTTCAGCAATTGTATTTTGAATTACGTAAAACAAATCAGCACGTGCACTCAGTCGACTGTGATTTACATAATCCTGGATGATTTTCTCTTTTTTGTCGTTGAGCAATGCCAGAAATTCGGTGGAATCAAAATCAATACGTTGTGAGCTTAGTATGCACCGTAAACGTCCTTTTTCTTATAGATACACAATGCAGCCACATACTATTATGCATTCGTACCACCAACACCTTTATCTACCTTCTTCTGAATTAATTCTTGAATCACTGCGACCATTAGTTTGATATATCTACCTTTGACAATGAATAAAATCAGCAATGCGCACGTGTGATTCAATCATACACGAACATTCTCCACCGGACGGTATGCAAAAACCGACGCATCTTTTCATCGAGTTATAAAATTGCACTGCAGGATGGCAACCTTCATTTACAATCTAATATTGACCCTCCGAAGCGATTTCGCTCTCAGATTTAACATCGTGCTGAACTTCTGTATAGCTGTTGACTGCTTGCTGGATGAAGCAAGAACGAATGTGTTTCTTCTTTTTCTCCTTCTTCTTCTTCTTCTTCTTCTTTTTCTTTTTCTTCTTATTCTTATTCTAGCCCTGAGAAGAGCCCTTGTGAAGAAAACTCTACTTAAAACTCTTTCTTGACTTGCCTTGAATAAGACACTTCACATCATTCGACGCTCGTCAGCAAACCGTGTCCGCTTTCTACAACACCAAACGACGTTCTTGAATGTTTTTCGCAAATGAAATTTATTTTATACTCGCGGAGCATGATTAATTTTTCTCTTCTGTTTTGGTTTTGCGTGTGGGTTCGCGCAGGTCTGCGCTGAGCTTGCGTTGTACTTTTTCTGAGAATGTATTCTGAAGCAAACAACTTCCGTTCAACAAAATAGAAACTGACGGTTAGCCGCAGCGAACGCTGTATTATTTTTCTTTTATTCTTTGGAAGCACAACGATGAGCTATGATTGTATTCGCAATGGCACAATTTCCCTAGTGTTAAACTGTGCCTCGCTGCTACGTTAGTCGCTCGTTTTGGTCGACACAGTTTGAGGTATACCGATCAATCAGAACGTGAGGTTTGCGTTAAGATTATGCTTGACACGTTCTAATTATTATAAAGTGTATTTAATACAACATTAGAGAGAGCGTTGTAGTGGAATTTACGAACGAAAGCTGGGGTTGAAGGTAATGCTCCCGGACTACGACATCGTCAAAAACCAAACCAAACTTTAACCAAAGTACCATCCGGAGAATTCATATGCGAGAAGATTATCATAATTTCCAACAAAACAGGACCCTGAAGCAAAATCTTATGGCCAAAAGACGCGCTCGAAAATTGTACCTCAAGGTTTAGACGAAGTGCGTAGGATGCATGCTGATGAATGACGAAACAAACGTGAAATTCTCCAAGGCCACTGCCAGAAGAGATGTATCCAGCTAATTTAAGTTCGTTTTCGCTTATAAATTTCCCAGGAAGTTCTTGATTTTGCAATGGATATTGCAGCTGTGAACATAAAACCAAGGTTCTCGTCACAAACATGACAAAGGATTCGAAAAGGTATAGGGGAGAGTGCCTGCAGGAACGTCTCCTTGCGTTTATTAAGGAGCACAAAGGTCTGGTGAAGTTTTTACCAGCTTTGGGAAGCTGCCACTGCAGTCGAGAGGAGCTTCAGTAGTACCGTGACAATGGGGTCGATTACATTCAAAAAGACCAATCCTCCCAGTTGTGCCAAATTCCCCCCAAATGAAAAGTATTGGGCAATTTTTAAGCGGAAATTGAAGTCAGGCTGCCAAAGTAACTCGGGATGCTGTAGACATGAAGAGATCATGAAAAAAAATGGCCACTGGGTTGACCAACTGAGATCCCAATTTTCGATGGAGGGTATCTGAAAATAAGTAAAAAAAAATCTTCGAAACTGAAACGAAATAACATCTGTAATTTTTTTCTGAAAAGAACAATAAATTATGTGCATTTCTGATATAAAACATGTATTATACCTTTAACCAATCCCAATAGTAATTCAAATGATGATAATTCAGGGCTTTACATAATATGAACCTAACCCAACTCAACTCATCAGATTGCCGCTGAATCAATTCATAGTTCTTCAAACCAGCAACACGAAGGACTAATAGTGTGAGAAACAGAACCCAACCCAATACGCCTCCCGGAAAGACTGATCATCAATTAATTATGACAGCCTAACATCGTCCCGACTGAGGTGTCCACTATCATAAATATTTGAGATAAAACCTCCGCCACTTTGTGACAGCTCGGCTGTGGGGGGGGGGTGTTTACTTTCCATATCAGCAATCAATAAAGACCACCAGCGACGAGTTTGCAGATAATTTCCTCGCCTCTTGGCACAATTGAGACGAAAATTCTCCTGACCTACTACACCTGAGAAGAGTGGCTGATAATCGAGAAATAATTAATGATAGTGTCGCGTGAAACCTGCACATTATTCTGGTGCGTTAAACCACGAGGTACAGAAACTTGCGCTAATTTGAAGCACATCTGCGGGCTTTTCTTGGGACCGGTTGGATTCCTTTTGAAGTTTACCGCGATTTTGAGGTTCAAAGTGCTTCAAGACACAAGAATAGTAGCATTTCCATAGCGTCATATACCATAAAGTACAATTTTGTATTATCGTTCTGTTTGTTGTTTGTCACAAACAGAACTCTAATAAAAAAAAATCGTATCGGAGACACGATCGCTTAGGACGTAGAATTACGTAATTTTTTTTTTAAATTTGTTGGTTTATAATTTCGGATATTATTTGCGAATACGTCGAAATTTCATAAATGACGGATTTCACGCCAACTCGTCTTAGGAGTTGGTAGCACCATATCAGATTGCAGTGAAACGTTTTGGGTGTGAAGATATTGGTCATTTAAGCAACTTTGCATACTTGAAATATTCCAAAAATAATTGGACCACTTTTTGAAAAGGTTTTTTTAAATTTTTTTTTCAAAAATTTCTATCTCAAAAACTATAAGACTTACAAAATTTTGATCAAAGACGAAAATGTAGGAAATTGTTCAAATTTTTTTCAAAAATATTTAAAAATTTATTGTTTTTAATCTACACCAAAAAATTTTTTTTTCAAAAACTCAAATTCAATTTTCTCAAAAACGTATTTTTTAAAAAAATCTCAAAAAAATTGTGTGAATAGCCCGTACTAATAAATAATTATCAACAAGTCGTCCATACATCCAAAGATGGGCAATTTTACAGGAAAAAAACTTTTTCTAACAACAACTTTTTCATGTTTAAAAAAAACACAACGAATCCTTATTTTGTTTGAAGTCAAGATATCGATATAGTGTGTTCGACAAAGTTTTAGATAATTTTAAAATATGAACTTTTGTCGAAGACTTCAACTTTCTATCATTTATAATTTCTTGAATATACGGCATTGTTGCCTGATGACTATTGAAAAACTAATGTTTCTAGCTAATGGAAATGTAAAGTGAAACCTTAGTAGTAACTTTTCAAAGGAATAAAAAATTAGAAAAACTCTTTTCCTATAGGAGTGCCCTTCTTTCGACGTTTCGATGAACTGTTGGTTAAAATATGAGCTGTTCAGATGATTTTTTTTATAATTAAAAAAACTTTTTCGAGAAAAATGAATTTTATTTTTTTATACTTTTCTCCAGCGTAATTTAAAAAAAAGTTATTTTTAATGAAAATTTCAGCAATTTCCTATATTTCTTTGGCCACTTTATTTGGTCTTTGGACACAATTTTAAAGTTTTTTGATTTTTTTTGTAACAGTTTAAGTAAGAAAATTTGGCCTTTTAAAAAGTCACCTAGATTTAACAAGAAGATTTCAAATATGGAAAGATGCTTTAATGGCCAATGTTTTTACACCCACAAAATTTCATTGCAATCTGAGATGGTGTTTCCAACCATTTCCTCATTTATTAAAACACACTTTCGGTGAATATCATAACTAGAAAATTTATTCAACATCATATAAAAACTATACATATAATGCTATAGAATAACTATACATATTATTTTCTGGCTTTTCCTAACAATGTGAAAATTTGTGGAGTTTCCTTCGATTTCGAATATCTTTTAGCAGCTATTTGTTCATCATTAATAGGTACAAAACAATGAAATTTCTGGGTTCCTGAAATTGTCTTTGCGTTGTTAAGTATTTTTTCGAGTTTCTCCGATTTTTTTTTTATATTCTTCAGTCGTTATGTAACTAAAATTTAGTTTAGTTATTCCTTTATCTGCCCATTCGTAGAGCTCTCGCGGAGTTTTAATAGTATTTCTGTATTCATGAGCAAGACTTGCTCTCTTTGCCATTCGTTTAAGTGTGCCACCGATAGCATCACAAGGCCCTTTCCCATGCGATGTCGCGAAAAAAATCCATTCAGCTTCTAAATTATACTCTGATTTACACCTACACAGACTGGCATTTTTTTTTTTGTTTTTATAATGACCACCTGCTCCATCTGACATAAATGTAATTTTTGTGAAATCAGTAAACTGTTTCATAAATCGTATTAATCTTGAAATGAACAACTAAACTGCTGTTGAATCGAGGGCTAGTACCTCTGATATAATAATGAAACTAATATTTTCTAATTTTGTACTACTTCTGTAGTATGCTTCAAACGGGTGAATTGTTCCTTGCGAATTATTCCAGTGATAACCCTGAGCAGCGTTTTGGATTATGTATGAATGGATAGTTTTCTGAAAAGTCGCAAATCGCAAGTAATTCACCATGCTTTAAAGATTCTTTTTTGTTTCTTAGAAAGGATGACTGTTCTTTACAAATAAAATCATGAGTGATCAACATATCAATTTTATCAACAAAATATGAAACAAACTCATCTACCGGCTTCATAATGTTTTCTAAATTACAACGATCAGTTGTCAACCATTGTTGAAAAACAATGTGTTCTATCTCGTTTTCCTCTAATAGCATTTCAAGTTCCTCTTTTACTTCTTCCTTTAATGCACATTCCTTACAAGCACGAAAAAAACATTCTATCGTTCTTACAGATGTATTACAAAGCAATTTACTAGTGATTTCTTCTTGGGATACGATTCTTAAACTTTCAGCCATTAATTTCACATTTTAATGGATTGTGCATACACACACATTATGAATTCCTGTACTATCGAGTAGCCTACAATTTTTCGGTCTTAGTATGGTAAACGAGGTGAAACCGATGTTCAAATTTTGATTCCGTTTTTCGAAAATCATAAATGCCTCTTTAAGAGACATCATCAAAAGACGCTTTTGAACTCTTTCTTTTTGGCCATTTTTGAGTTCAGAAACGTAGTCATTCATTCCTGGCATAGGTCTGCTTATATCATCACTGTTGTAGAAATTTGTTACAAAGGCTTTTTCGGGTTCGTTGATTCCATGGCCACTTCTGGTCTTGGTGGTACAAAGGATTCCCTGTTCATAAACTATTCTTTTCATTTGTTTAATCATGTATTCCGGTGCATCAAACTCTCCTACGCTCTTGGTTATAGGCCAAGATTTGGGTAATACTGATAATATATTCATCTGCTCGCATATATCGTTAGCAGATGATTTAAAGTTTTCTTTCAATTGCATAACCATCTCGTCAAAATCATCTGATTTGTTTTTGTCCACTGGATCAAGTGCGAACAGATGTTGCCGCATCAAGTGCGAACAGATGTTGCCGCACAGATGTTGACGTATGCTTCCACTTTATATGTCACCTGCAAGTCATCCACGGAAGAAACTGATGCCAATGATGCAGTTGACGGTACTGTAAATTATTCAAATTTATTGAAAGAAAAATAAGACAAAAAAGAATGAATACAAATAATAACCGTACGTATATCTTATCATTGAATACGTTTTTGAGAAAATTGAATTTTAGTTTTTGGAAAAAAACATTTTCAGTGTAAATTAAAAACAATAATTTTTTAAATATTTTTTTATGAAAATTTGAACTATTTCCTATAATTCTTCTTTGACCAAAATATTGTAAGTCTTATAGTTTTTAAGATATAAATTTTTGAAAAAAAAATTAAAAAAAACTTTGGCCCTTTTTAAAAAGTAGTCTATTTATTTTTGGAATATTTCAAGTATGCAAAGTTGCTTAAATGACCAATATCTTTACACCCAAAACGTTTCACTGCAATCTGAAATGGTGCTGCCAATGACCAGTTGAGTTGGCGTGAAATCCGTCAAATAACTCTTTAGTAAAAAGTTCCGGGGACCCTGAAAAGGTTTAATGGCTTGCGTGGTTTTGTAGAATCATTTCAAGAAGCAACTATTCTTTCTTGCTATTGCGAGCACAATACACTAGTTGGTCATACGTCGCAATTTGTTTCTTAATATCAATGCACGCATTGCACTGAGTATTTGACGAGAGGCATCTTCCGTGCATCGCCTTTCAACAAGCATCAAAAACGCGAATAACAGATGCACACAGTTGCAGCGGTAAAAATGAAACATTACGGGAATGACCGTTTATGAAAAATCGTTTCTCGACTCTCGGTCAAAACCGTCAACAAAGCTAGGGGCTTGTTACATCAGAACAGAGCCGATGCACACGAGAGCAAATACGAATGGCAACTAAGAGTAGCGAAGGTATGCTATTCACAAGTACAGAAAATTTACAATTTCTAAGTTTCGCGCAACGAAAATAAGCCAAACACTGATGACTAGAAGCGACCTATCATCATCTATCATTTGCACTCTTCTCTTTTTTCGCCTGCTTTGACATGATTCGAATGGTTGTGTTAATTGCAATGCCAGATGCACTTCAAGTGAAATATTCGCTAGCGTTCACAGCTCGAGGGGAAACATAAAACACAAAACGAGCAGAATAAGCGATATTTGTTGATTCTGAGAATTTTCCTTAGAGTAGATGCAATACTTATACGCCAGCGACAACTTACTTACTATGCAAGGGTGGAGTTTACTTCGCAAATATTCTCTTTTCGCTATCCCCCTTCGTTGTTTCTATTCTAGCGGCTGCATGAGTTGCTCGTTATTGACAGCTCTGTTCCGGAAAGCATACAAATGGACAGAACAAATGTATGGGGAAATGGGAATGCTTCCAATTTTCATCAATTTAAACCATATACAGACTGTGGGATTGTAATGTATAACATATCAAACAAATCTTAGAAAAATTCCGATTCGATTAGTATGCAAATCGTTTAAATCCGTTCGCGGCAAAAATAGTTATTAACGTTAACTTTATTTCATAAAAACGTGACCTGTTTTCTGATTTGGCACCCCTAATGTAACACATAATCCTACGTCAAAAAATGTACTTTATGATATATAGCGCTATGGAAACGCTACCATACGCACCAAATGGATATGTGCATAGAATATTGTTTCAGATGGAACTAATCTTTGGTCGCGGTTAGTTTCTGCTCAGGTTTGATTCATGTCACATATTTAATGATTGTTATTATTTGGTCTTTCGGAACGCTCAACAACAAACTAATGAGAGAGTATTTCGTGTGTCACTACATAGCCAACCACTCATTATGCAAGGAATATTATCATTGTAATCATGGTTTGATTATTGAAACGTAATTTAAGCACGCGAGCCTTCGGTATTCGCTGTTACCTAAAGTATTACATATCATTACTACCATTACAAAACAGATGGAACAACCTTGAACAGTATCAACCTTCTACAAAATAATGGAAAGCCATATCTAATTGACATTCTCCGGTTTACTTTTAAAATTGTATTCATTTTCACCCTTCTCACGGCACTCCCTAAAGACCGAAATGTCGGCACATTGAACACTTTAATCAACCCGTTTAACATTTTTAATTGGCCCACAATGGGACGAAGCGATAAGATTCTCGGGCTGGTTAAATATGTATGGCAAGTTGTTCTCGCATCCATTTCCTCCGGGCAGGTTCGGGATTAGGAACAACGCGCAACCGCCTGTGATTTTTTAAGTCTTCTCCGCCCAATTGCACATTCGATGCGAAAATTCATAAAAACACACCTCACAAGCAAGATGTGCGATAATTATACGGAAGTTCTTGATCCGTACGCGAATCGAGCCGGGGAATTTACAACAACCAGCCGTGGCTCGAAGGCAGGTTCTGAATGGGCGATGTGTGTCGTTCGACTGAACGGGAGAACGAAAATGATAAGATAACAAGGAAGATTTTTAAAGGTTTCAAATTTGCATATTTCAACCGCTGTGTTAATTTCTTTACACAACGAAGCAGAATGAAAGCGCTCTTGCCAAACAGTGATGGATTATGCAAATAAGTGATAGGATATCACGTACTGCGAATAAAATGAGATATTGTGTTTTTTGGGTAAATTGATTTTTGCTAAGCTCAAAAATTTCACAGCACACATCGAACACGTTATCTTCAAGAGAAACTGAAAATTGAATTGAAAAACGATCATCAGTTTCCTGAAAATTTTCTTCACACATCCACAGCTCGTAAAGACATTCATGCGGAAACAAATTTGCCTAAAAACAAACGGAAATTACACAAAAATGCGATCATACATTCAACTTATCATTTTCAAAAAAAAATCAAAATCTTGATCTTCAAGACTAAGTGTGCGGCAATGGAACTCATGGAACCCCACTCTTTCGACCTTCGCCCGATAATCCCACCTGGTTTTATTCGGAAATCTTGTATCAAGATTAGCCATGCTTAACTCAAACCGATCGCGTTAATCATGCTACCACGTTCCATCCGAAGGTACATCAGCACCGCCTTCATAAATCAAATGCAAGTGGAACCAGAACTGTCCGCATTTGGTTCGCTTCTTCGCTAGCTAGTATCTTTATTTCGCTTTGAGGCCCAACACGATACCGACCTACCCGTTGGCAGGCAGTTCTTGTATATTTAGCACAGACCGAAGTAAGTCCATCAAGAGAAACATCGTTACAAAAAGAGCCGCCTGACACTGCTTCAGTTCTTCAAACTGACATTTTTCACAGTGGAAACCACAAAGATAGAAACTGATGCTGGACTGAAATGATTTATCTTCCTACCTACCTTCCACTGTGACACTCTGGATAAAAGTAATCAACGGCTCGGTATCAGATACACGATTTCCAGGGCGAAAGCTGCAGAGGGCAGATATGATGAATCCAAACGAAGGCTCGGTTCGATTAACGGCGATTGGATGAAAAGCCAGATTCGATAACTCGCAATCTAAATCCGGATGCACTGAAATCCAATCTAGTAACATTCCTCATCGCTGCGCCCAATAATAAGCAGAAGAGAATTAATCCCATTTTCGATGGATGCAAAGAACAAAACATTCATTTTAAAATTTGAATTATGCTAATTCAATCGATCCGAAGAATAAATTTGCAACTTTCCGCCGGCATCGAAAAGCAACCCAGAGATCCGAAGAAAGCGAAAATCCTTCATTGTTATTCAATAATCACTTGATGGAGAAGAAAAGTGGCGAAATGGAAGGTAAACTTCGGCTCGTTATCAATTCGCATATTGAATGCTCATTTTCCAATTCGCCAGCGAGGACTCCATCGTGCGTTTCGTAACCATATTTCCCGTTAGATTTTTCGAGCTGACACGCTTTCAGCTTCTCGAGCGCGAAAATAGTCGTTATGATAGCGAAATCCGAGGTTTTCTATAAAATATGGCTCTAAGGTGTTTGTCTTTTGAACAATTAATTCGTGGTTGCAGAAACATAAGATATGTAAATATTGTACAGACAGGGGTTTGGAATGTAAATCAGTTTTTACTTAATTTATTCAATGATATCGTGAAGTCAAAATCATAACGTAGTAAAGTGTATTTCAATTGACGAATTTACGAAATTTTTTGGTTTGATAATGGAACAGTAGGGTGCCAATGAAAATGTTCATCTCTAATTTCAAAAAGTTACCTCATAAAAAATGTACACCGCCTCGAAAAAACACCCTATGGCGAATTTCAGCTTAATCGGACTTAAGAGAGAATGGCGCAAAGCGGTCAAAGTTTGAGTTTTTTGAAAATCGAAAAATCAGCTAAGGGGGAAATCGGGGTTTTCGAAAAAAAAATTTAATGTCAAATGTCTTAAAACATTTGGCACCAATTTTTTTTACCCTGATTTCCAGTGATTTTTCGGTTTTCAAAAAACTCAAATTGTAACGCTTATGACACCAGTAAATGAAGCCCGAATGAGCTAATATTTTGCATAGGGTATATTATCGTGCAAAACAACATTTCGTAGCAAGTTCCGAATGAAAAATCGAGATAACTATTTTTATTGACACCCAAAACCATACTTTTCGTTTCGTATTCCGAAAAAAAACAAGTCCCAGAATGTCTATTTTTGACAAAAAAAAAATTTCGAGATGACACTAGATCTCGAAGTATCATGCAATTTTAAGACATTTGGCATCAAAATTTTTTTTCGAAAACACCGATTTTCAAAAAACTCAAACTTTGACCGCTTTGCGCCACTCTCCCTTAAGTCCGATTGAGCTGAAATTCGGCATAGGGTGTTTTTTTTGAGGTGGTGAACATTTTGTATAGGGTTACTTTTTGAAATTTTAGGGTTGATTTTTTCCCATATATTCATTGGCACTCTAGCATACAGGTTATGGATACTGTGGAAAATGGCGATAAAATCGATGTCATGTTAAGGGGGGACCCCTTAAAATAATCAATTTTAGTGATTTTTTTTCTGAAGTCAAATTAAAGTGAAGTGTTCGGGAATTTTGGTTATTGTTTAAGGTATATTTGAAGATATATTTTCGATTTTTGAGTGCACGAATAATGATAACTGCGCTGTTGACAGCTGGATACATAGATGATGTCAGGAAATCGGCACCTTGCTGGTGGTATCGGTTCTGAAGCAACGATGTGTCGGAGAACGAATTCCTATGAATATTTTGAAACTTTAGAACAACACCTAGAGCGTTACATAGGGATTTTTGAAAATCCATTTCTTTGAAAAATTAGTTATTTTTCATGTAAAATTGCTGTTTAGAAGCTCATAAAAATCGAAAAATGAGATTTAAAACGGCTATGTAACGCTTGAAGTAATTCATTTTACATGCTAATAAAAAGTTTCAATCAAATAGGTCCAAATCGGTCGGATAGATCCTGAAATATCGATACTAGCAGCTAAAAACATGGTTTCGAGGAAAACACATTCAAGATTCGTACAGCAATCATCATTATTTTACTCGCTGCGTCATCTGGCTGTAAATCTAACGTAAATCCGTCAATTAGAATTTGGTTGCTTATTTTTATTCACCGCAGCGGCCCTAGTTGTCACATCGAGAAACTATCCACAGCATTTTGATCCGGATGGTTTGTTTATACAGTAATAATTTCATCAAGATCGAAGGACACATTTAAAAGTTATCGACGATGGAACGCCAAAGGCGGGAAAAGATACTCACGTTAAGAACCAGACGTGGTCAGGAGGGAACATCGCAATAGAGGTGGAACATATGACCGGAATCTACGAGCAAAGGTGATTATAGCAGCCCACAACAATCGTGGGAATTTGGCGAATCATGCCAGCAAGCACCCCTACAGGACGCTGGAACAAAACATGATTGCTAAAACCCGTGTCAAAAAGCTCTAAAAGCAAGTATTGACCAAGGTCCGATTAAGTTCTGGCCTGACTTGGCAAGCTGACATTACAGTCGGGATGTCGTCAAGTGGTATAAGGAGAACAAGATCGATTTCATTGAACAAAATAATAAATCTACCAAATTGTCCGAATTTTCATCCCATCGAGAAATATTGGGCAATCATCAAAGGCAAACTAAAGAAATGTGGCAGAACCAACAAAAAATCCGCTCAAATAGAAAGGTGTTGGAACAAGATGGCGTAAACGGTTACCAACAGTATTGTGTAAAAAATGATGGGTTGTATCACACGAAAAGTTCAAAAATTCATCCGAACAGCTGACGAATAATTTTCATGTATTTTTCCCTTCAACTTCATTAAAGGACAAAATTCTTCCCTTTTTGTACGTTATTTCTATACTGAGAAATGTCCTACTTTTGATCGTAATTCTAGGTGAAACGGGCTTTGAACTGTCTTGATGATTGGCAACTCGCGCTTAGCTCGAGTTTGAGCTTGGGTAGACCGTACAATTCGTAGTTGCTCTCCGTGATTGACCTGAACCAACCAAATTGCACAAAGAACACACAGAATGACGCTTGGGACTAGCAAATCATTCTCGTTGTGCAATTTGCGGTGATTCGAGCTTTAAATGGTCAATAACGACGCCGGCCACGTCCTTACAGTCACCAGGGGAAGGGAAGGAATGTTAGTATAATATTCGCCGCCCGAAGTGGTTCCCTAGAACTGATTGGCCACTCGTGCTTAGTGATTAAAATGCATATTTTTTTACAATCTGAATAAATGAAAAAACGTATGAACGCGAGCTACTGATTGTAATATTCTTATTATTATGGCGTTAACAACGACAACGCACACCGAAAGCCGCTACGGCATATGTCATGTTGAGGGCTGTCAACTGGAGACAGCCCGGTGGTGATTTGGGTAACGTTAGTTGAGAGTTAGTTAGATGTATTCCACCTTCAACCAAAACCTCCCCTTTCTAATAAATACCTAGAGACAACGGTACTTGGGCAGGTTTCGGTGTCGTCTCAGCTTCTGCGTTCTTTTCAGCTGCGTAACGAGTCCACTGTTGCTTATAGTGGGATCGGATGAAGCTTTGCTTCGTTGGTAGTCTGATGTTATGCATCACCCGATCCGACCCGATCAAACGCGTCGATCACCATTCCAGGTTGCCAGGTATGCGATTTTCCGTCAGGTGTCCTGCAGCAGTTCTGAGTGGTTCTGTAGTACAGAAGAAAGATATCGATGACTTCATCGAGGGTTGAGCGACCTTTTAAACTTGTCTAAAAACTTCTCTGTTAATAGGCTGCGTATGGCACTGTTTTCAGGTGAACGATGCCGTTTGTGTCGCAGTATGATTTGAATCGGTCCTATTATATGTGACCAGTATTTCCAGCTGATGGTGTCTCGCAAAGATTCCACGAAAGATTCTCAAAGTTGCCAGCCTTCGTTGACGAAGCGGATGAGTTGCTTCGCCTCGCTTTCGGTCCCGCTTTGAATGGCCTTGAACAGAAGCGGGAAAACCTGCAGCAACTCGTTGGGGGTTGTACGAACGCACTGCTTTAGTTCAAGATTGGCGATAACGTACTGCTCATATGGTTGCGCGTGAGTTTTGATGAGTCTAGAGAGTATGTCCGCGTGACCGAAGCTTGTCGTGCGGATGTAGACGATTTCGATTTCGTAGAAGAGAACGGATAGGGCCCACCGCTGGTAGCGAAGTAGGTGGGGATATCCTTTTTTGAACCAAACATTTGCAGCAGCGGTTTGTGATCGGTTTCCAGAGTATATCGACGGCCTAACAGTATTCTGTGAAACCGCGTGATGACGAACACCAGTGCCAAGCCTTCTTTTTCCACATGACTGCAGATGCTTTCGGCTGGGGCTACGCTGCGGAATACGTAGAAGATGGCTTTGATGAACTCGTCAGGGATCTGAGGGCGATGTGGGCTCCCAGCCCGACTCTCATCCGCCGACACGATGGTTTCCATGTTAGGATTGTAGTGCGTCAGAAGCAACGGCTATCGAAGAAGCTGCTGAAACGATCGAATGGCTTTTGGCAGGCGGACGACCATTCGAACTTGGTGCTCGCTTTGAGCAGCTGGTCCAGAGGCTGACGAAGAGCAGCGAGCATGGTATCCATTATTTGCTGAAACGCCCCGGAGCTTATCTGATGCCAGCTGACATCAAATGGTGTACTGATGGAGGCCTTTATGCATGTTGAACGGAGTTAACTCCCTCGACCTGGACCTGGAGGTTCGACTGGTCAATGTGGTTGAAGAACCGGCAGTCAGATCATTCAATTTACTCACATAAAATAACACTCAATGTTTAGCATTCAACGTCGTTATACGAACAACAATTAAAAATCAACTTCCTGCAGATCCGTTCTGACAGGTAAAACCCGTTACTCACGTTTATGACTTCCTCCACTAAACGTATCACAACTAAATCTGTTATTCAGTGACATTATCAATCACAACTTCGCTTCAATCCAATGTAGTAATCGGACTCAAAAATGCTTAAGAAAGAAGTGTGACACTTTCAATACATGTGCGTGATACAATGACATGACGATCGACGTGATGGTTCTACCGAACAAAATTACACTGCTGTTTTGCAATATCTTCCATTCTCTCCATGATTGCAACGTACTGTGTATATATGTGTGTGATTTCAGCATTAGGAATGAATTTTGTCTATTCGATAGCTGGATTGAGACTATGATTTCAAATCGCCAATGACTATTTTATACCAAATAAACGGGCAGAAACAAATGCAGCAGTTGCCCGTTGTTGACGGTACAGGTATGCAAACACACATATGGGCGAAACAAATGTGTGGGAAAATGATAATGCTTCCCATGTTTACTAATTTGTGTGAAGTTTGAGGATTGGTGAATTGTAATATATTTAAAAATCTTTGAGTTTTTACGATTCGATTGGTATATAAATAATCAGAATTCATTTGTTACGAAAATAGTTATTAACGTTAACTTTATTTCAAAAGAGGTGACATGTTTTCTGAATTAGTACCCTTACGGAAAGGCGTAATCCTATATAAGAAAAACTCAACATGAAATAAAAACAGATGCAATGGGCGCTGCGCGTTCAGGTTATATTTTATACTTTATACCATTCATATCCATACGTTTGAACTTATTTGCAGCCTCTCCAAAATAGACAGGAAAAACGACAACATATCTTCAATTTTCAATATGCATGTCGCATAGAACGCGAACAGAGTTGACAGTCAACTTTGCCATAAGTCATACACTGACACACACACAAAGCTTGAGAGATGCTTCTTGAAACACGTCTGAATGGAAGTTAAAGCAAACGTGAGATCCTTTCGAAAGCTGAACCGAGCAAAGCAGTATATGCGCTAGTGAACCACCGGCACATCACGACAAGATGAAAGATGGTAGACATATGAGATGGTTATCTTGAAGAATGACTACGTGCTGCTGTTAGCTTTTATTGGGACTTCAAGTGGATTTGCTATGGCGGCGGCTGGCAACGCTCCACATGATGTTATTGGCAGTTGTGCTGAAGAGTGTAGTTCATCTAATCAATTTTTCATACCGTAAGATGTTTTACTGGATAGCTCACTGATCAAACGTTTGCCCTTGAGACTCTGACCGTCGACTAACGGAGGTAATTTTGCTAGCAGTGCTGATCCTTCACTCATGAGCCTTACTTCCAAAAGCATTTTTACCCTATAATTTTCGCTGACGGGTTTTTTTTCTGAATAAAACAAGAATTAGAATTGCAAATGCATAAATACAAGTCTAGCAGAAAATTTGTTAAACTTGAATTATGTGCAGTTCCGTAATGGCTTATGCATACGAAATGCGATTACAACGCGCAATTTATACCGGATGGAAATGCATTTTAAATGAACTTGGAATATTTCGGATAGCTGTTTCATAATGAAAACCAGGAAGCTTTCATCAAAAATATTTTCACTTATTCACATAAAATTTATTTCGCAAAACCAACGCCGCAACGATTGGCTCTGACAACAAGTCAGTACGAGTAGAGATCATACACGAAACTCAGTTTCGCAAAACGTAACACAGATTGAAGAGAAATGGTTGGAACGATTTGAAGAACAATTGTAGAACACATGTGAATTACATTTTTTCGAATTTTCACATTTTCCTTCAGAGTTTTCCGATAATTTTCAATTTTCAATTCAATTGGTTGAAATATGTGCATTATTTTTATGGGACCCCCCCTCCTTTTCAGAGTAGGAAGGGGTGTCATACCATCATAGAAACATTTCTCGTACACAAAAACCATCACATCCCAAATTTGGCTCCATTACCTCTATTAGTTCTCGAGTTACGCAGAAGTTTGTGTTTCATTTGTATGACAGCCCTCATGCCCTTAGAGAGGGGGTAGGTGTGTCGAACTACCATAGAAACGTGTATCGATCCCTAAAACCTCTATATGCCAAGTTTGATTCCATTTGTTCGATTAGTTCGCGAGTTGTTCAGCTTCCTCCCCCCTCTTTAGAGTGGGTAAAGGAGTGTCAAACCACCATAAAAACCTTTATTGCTCTCTAAAAAACTTCCATATGCCAAATTTTGTTCCATTTGCTTGATTAGTTCCCCAGTTTAGTCAGAAATTGGGTTTTTCATTTGTATGGCAGCCCCTCCTTTGAGAGAGGGGTCTAACCACCATAGAAACATTTATTGCACCCTAAAACCTCCATATGCCTAATTTGGTTTCATTTGTATCGCAGCCCCCCCCTTAGAGAGGGGGAGGGGTCTCGAACTATCATAAGAACCTTCCCCGATCCCAAAAACCTCTACATATTAATCTTCATGTCGATCAGTTATATATATATATATATATATATATATATATATATATATATATATATATATATACAGCCATTCCATGCCAAACCGATATAGTGGTTCTCAGATTTTCGTAAAAAGTGGTAGTTTTGTTCTTCATCGCAAATTATGAGACCCGTTTTTTTTTATTTTTGGTTAGGGTGACCATTTCAATTTTAGGGTGTTCCAAAAAATCATTTTTTCGCATTTTGCCAAAAATGACTTTTTTCAAAAATTCATAATTTTTGAACTACTACACTGATTCAGATGATCGACATATCAAATTAAAGCCAATCATCTTTTTTGAAAAAATACTATACCTACAGAAAATTTTAATTCTGCTCTAGTTATTATTGATTGTATTCGTTTATTATTGTTTTCATAGTCTCGTGACCAAAGACGCTATAGTTTTGTATATTTTTTCTGGAAAGCTCAGGATTTTTCACATAACATATTTCGCAACCAGGGAGGCGTTTTTTTTATCGTTTTTGAGATATGATTTTTCAAAGTTACCCGATGGTACAAAAAATCATTTCCCCCTTTTTTCCCAAAAATTACTTACTACCGGACCGATTCAGATGATCGACATATCAAATTAAAGCCTGCTAGCTAGCTTTTTTTGAAAAAATAACACATTTGCCAATTAATTGGATTATAATCACATACATCCAGTCTAGTCGCATAGAAATGGTGAACGAAAACTGAAAACATGTTAACTTTGAAAAATCATAACTTTTAAACGAAAAATAACGCCTCTCTGATATTCGGATATATTATGTGAAAAAAAAAACTCAGCTTTCAGGAAAAAATATAAAAAAATATAGCGCCCTTGGTCCCGAAACGGTGTAAGCTATAAAAAACAAATATAATCAATAATTACGAAAACAATTGTGATTTATGATTTTTTGTAGTGGGAAAAATGGGAAAAAACGCTTCCCTGGTTTTGAGATATGTTGTGTGAAAAATCCTCAGCTTTCCAGAAAAAATATAAAAAAACTATAGCGTCTTCGGTCCCTAGAATATGAAAACAATAAAAAAAAAAATACAATCAATAATAACGAGAGCAGAATTCAAATTTGCAAATCTGCAGGTATAGTGAAAGACCAGGTGATTTGGCCACCCTAAAATGGAAATGGTCACCCTAACAAAAAAATTAAAGAATACGGGTCTCATAATTTGCGATAAAGAACAAAACTACCACTTTTGACGAAAATCTGAGAACCACTATATCGGTTTGGCATGGAATGGCTGTATATATATATATATATATATATATATATATATATATATATATATATATATATATACACCTTTGGCACTTACTGTGTACACCTAGCAGGCCTTTCGTTAAAATAGTAAATAAAAACAAAAAAAGTTATTTACTTAGAGCAGCTCGATGTAAATTTTCGTCTGCAGAAAATAAGGCTCTCATCGTAATTAGGTATTTTTCGTCACGTGAGTGTTTTACCATTACTTTTCTTCCAGTTTATCGAATCAGCGGTGAAGTTTTCTCATTTTTACTTCAGAAATACTGGTGAAATACTCACCGAAAGGAAAGAAAAACATTTTGTTTTAAAAACAATTTGATTATCTCTTCCTTCTTTTTTGCCCACTAACTACGGTTGCAAGAGCAATCAGATATCATGGACGAATCAGCAGAGCGATTTTTAAAACGTAATCCGAATTTGTCATTCCGAATGCGGGAATCTATTTCATACATGAAAAAAAGAGGAAAGTTACTAGTCCTTCTAGGTGATTTTGGTCAAGCCTTTTTGTTCGATCATTTTTAAGGACTATAAATCTGTGGTGAGATGGCTATATATTTTCTACCCTTATGTTCTACAGAAGCAAAAACAATATTGCTTCAATTCTCGGCCGCTTACTTCTTTGCGCCATATATATATTTTACTGTCTGTTCTCCGTATCCGTGTCTGTAACCGTATCGGACATTGAAATGCTTTTGAAAATTTCATGATATAATCTTGATATTGGTTTTAGTCTGTCAAGGTGAAATGAAGTGCACTACATACGTGCATTACGAATTCTTTCGAAGCGAAAAAATATATTCCATCCTATTTAATTTCGTACCAATTTTTGTAGGACACTTCATTCCTCCACTACCTTTCTGCTCTATCCAATTCTATTCACTAATTCATGATTTTTTGCCATCACTGAAGGAAAGCTCTGGTCTTCAAAATGTGACTCGCTCGTCACCTTGAAGCTAATTTATCGCAAACTCATTTGGCACAATAAGTCCAACAAAATACTAAATGACGTAATCAAGTTTCGTTAGTGAAGATTTTCACACCAGCGGAACATTGCTGATGTCACCTTCAGCCGTAGGCGTGTTTGCCTGTTGTATCTTACAGTAAAGATGCATTGAGGGGTTGCATTATTCAACAACGACTAATTTGACAGTTGAATGGCACTGCTTTTACCTTACCTTTAGAATAATACAGATTGCTGACACGGGGATGATTTGTCACGACAGTTTCAATTTAATTAGTGAAATGCAGTGGAACCATGATTATCTGCGAAATTGAGTGGCAAGTTCACCGCGGATAACGCGATAAAGGACTGAAGATGAAGTGCAAACACGAAGAAAAGATATTTCAGCTATGTTTTATTGATACAGAAATTATTAATCAATCCATCTGTAATGTCGTCAGATAATGTGAAAACCATGATTAAAACAAAAGAGCAAAAACCTACAACCCACTGACAAATTTCGGGAAGACCTCTGATGGAACTTGCTTCCGCGGATTGTCCGCACCGTAGATCACCCGCTCACGGATAATCTACTGTATTACTTCTAGATAAATTCCGTGACTGAAAAAGTCTTAAACAATTAGAAACACCTACCAACACCATACACCATTCAACAAGCTCGCTGCCAACCTGGAATATCATACAGTTCCCAGTCAATCAGCTTTTTTTTAGCTTTACTTGATGAATTCCGAAAACAGTGCCACCGGTTGGAGAGATAAAAAGACGTCCATGATCACTCCAAAGCCGAACAGCGAAAACATCTTCGTTTCTGAGGAAAGCTACCTAACTTTTTACCGCTTATTTTTCCGCTTCCAACTCAATCAAAAAATCAAGACCGACGTTTGAATGACATGAATAGATTAATATACTTGTGAAAATTAAAGCCGAACAACGGTTTGCGTTATTTCGAAATAAACTTGATGCGAAATGATTGATTAACATTCCATGATACTGGCGTTGATTATGATCAGCAGCAAAGTTGCCTGATTTCGAGCGTGACAGTCCCAAATGGCAGAACAAATCAAAGACATAGTTAAAATTTCATTGTTATTGAGATGTCCTAAATTTAATTAAAATTCAAATTTTTTTCCCGCCAACCTGTCAGTTTGGCTTAGAAGATTCTCAACGCTAGAATTATGTTATTAGCAAATTTTCTTCCACTAAAACTACCATTCAAGTAAAAATCACAATAAATACATTCGACTGTCGTGCTTTGTTTTCATTATTTTCTATGGGTTATCCGTATTTAATCTGCTGTATCAACGAAAGAAAAGTCTTGAGAAATAAACTTGATTGACTCCGTGAGACGTAGTTCGAAACAATTCATCCAAATTTCATTTTCGCCGCAAGGGGTCGGCACAAATTACGTAACGCGAGAAGTCGTGAAGGGGGGTCCAGGTTGCGTTACTTACTGTGTATTAGAGATAAGAATTGCGTTACGTAAGGTGGTGGGGGGTGGTTTTAGGTGGTGCAAGATTCAATTCGTCCAAAATTTTTAGCGTTACGTAATTTGTGCAATACACTCAAGCAAAAAAAAAATACCTGACTTTCAACTGCGTACAACATTATTTTGGAACTCAATCTTACTCAACAATAACTGGAAGGAGTTTTGACGTAAGACTATGCGATGCTTGCTCATTATTCGCGTGATTGTCGTATTATTCCTGTGAACGGAAGAATGAATAATGACTCAACAATCTTCTGTTTATTCTACACAATCACGGTTCTTTCAACACCATTATTTAATTATTTATTTATTATAATTTTCAAAGTTATTTTAAAAGTGTCTATACATTCTAAAAAAATGTTCAAGATGTTGAACAAACGCATTGAATAGTATAATTTCATAGTCCTACGTCGAAAATGCGGCTATTTTATAGACGCATCCCCTATATTTTTTTAATATCTTTACTAACACTCATAACTATAACATAAATTTATTGTAGGGTATCATTGGTTTCTTCCGACTTGCACTGTGGTCACGCGTATTCTAAAACTTGCCACTCCAGAATACATTCAAGGCGTGTTATTCTAGGCATAGAAATCTCAACTAAGTACTACTAATAAAAAATGACGCAAGTAATACTTACGTTGAGAAGGCAGAAGTTCCATTGGAAACGTTAATGCCATTCAAGAATAAGAAGAAGGGTATCATTGGTACTCCGTAACATACGTAATTAATACAGAAAAGGTAATTTTCATTCATAATTTTTAATCCATCACCACCCCATCACCAATTTTGCTTTATTTATATAGACTATTTCTTTGTATAGACTGCTCCTATATCTAACTTAATCGTAGCCTTCAATAACAGATTCCAATGTTCATATTAGGTCTCAGCCTCAGCATATGGCGTAGGCTGATCCATGTGATTCAGACATAATAGTGAAACTAAAAAAAAAGTAAGTCAGTGAGTTAAATAATTTATACCTCTCACCTGAAGCAATGTTGCATGATTTTTACCTTTGTTTATTTTATAGAGAATTTTTTTATCCCTTTTGTTTATTTTAGGCTCATTAGCATTTTAGCTATAACAGAGCCGCATTTTAATCGTGTACATGTCACATGATTATCATATCTATAATTATCACATTACACCAGTGGTTTTCAACCATTTTTAACCCAATCCCCCCTGACCGAAAATTAATCTCAATGATTTCAGTATTTTATAAAAAAAAATCTGTAGCATATCAATAAAATAATGAAGGAATATAAACGGTTTTCAAGTTATATTCGAAATAAATATGATTTTATACTTGTATCTGACTACAAAAAAGGTATATAAAGGTATACATTTCGTAATTCTTGAGAACATTATGGAAAAGCACACCTCATATCATCTTCGATATCCACTCTGTTACAGTGTTTTGTTTCCGTCAGCAGCATCATAGGAAATACAGATTCACACAAATGCTACGCAAAAAAAACAACGCGCTTATTCCACATATCAGGATAAGAATCGATCATTTGTAGACGAAAGTCTTTCAAACATTTTGAAGATGTTCAATTGAACATTTCATTTCAGATATGGGAATGTTTGCCGAGGATCGCAAATTTTAGCGTATCCAAAAAGTTTTTGTGGCAATTTTTGCTTATAATTGACATCTTCTGGGCGAAGTAAATGTGCAATATTCCCTTGCACAATTCCCCCCCTTTAATGACCAAATTCCCCACTAGGGGGGAATTCCCCACCGGTTGAAAATCGCTGCATTACACAGTTGCCATTTTTCGGCGTTAGAGTATTCCCTTCTATACCATTGAATACGGTACACATTTACACAGTAGCCATCTAGGCGTAAAGGCGGCATTCCATCTAATCAACATGCTGCAAGTCAATGGTAAACAACAATGGATATGATACTTGCGCATTTTTTTATTTTATTTTTTTTTACGTAGGACTACGTCTTTCATTTCTATACCGGGGTGTAAAATCAAAGTTTCGAAAACGAAAGCGTTACGCCGGAGACCGAGATTTTGAGCGTTAATTAACAACTGTCCTAGCTCCTAAACAACTGAACGAAATGGTATGATAAACACTTCATTCGAAAGATAAAATGTCTACGCGTTCTATACTTGTTACTTTCTGATCCAAAAACTTGTTTCAATAGTCTTAAAATTGCTTTCAAAACAGGCTATTGAAATCACCAATCGGTATATAAGCGAGCGGCGCTCGGAAATCCACTCAGTTCTAATTGAACAGCGATTGGAGCATGTTGTCGCTGTTGCGGTGAAGCCCTTTTATTTATCATGAAAGCGCGGATGAACGGTGTCACCAAGAGCCTGTTTGTGCACCCTAGGCCAGAAGGGAATCTATCAGGAGGAGAGTGATGCCACAAACGGTTCCCTGGGAAGACATCGCTACACACACATATACGCGCGGCTATTAACAGGTGGTTATCGAGTTGGCATTAACCACTGGTGGGCTTCCAGTATCGAGGAAAATGTGGAAATATCTAATCGTTACTGAAAATAATCTGCCAGTTCCTTTGGGAATTTTCAAAATATATTCATGTTAAAGAGTTTATTTGAATGTTTTCTTTCCATGTAACACTGTGATCAAATACATTTGGTTTTGTGGTTTTACAATCAATCGCAATTAACAGGATAGCTTCAGAAGATTATTCTTCCCCATCAGTAGGATATTTCCGTATCCAATATTGTATGCGCCCGCAATCGATTATTGCTCAGTCGCCGAAAGTTCCGAGCTCAGAGAGTTCATTCCCCTCTAGTTTGCCTTCCAAATTGCCATCGTAAACCACACCTTCTCTCGATTCAATCACACACAAAAAGCATACTTAAGCGATATTCTGGTGGTGAGATGCATTCATTTTTCGTGAGGACATCGACAAGACAACATCGTTGCCTAACGTGCTGGAGGAGGTGGACGGCGAAGGATCGACACATACACGCGCAGAACTCTTTCCGTTAGGATGCCATTCAGCATCGAGAAAGTTCCGGAAAGATCTAATCATTGCTGGAAAATAATCTGCCAGTTCCTTTGGGAATTTTCAAAATATATTCATGTTAAAGAGTTTTTTTTGAATGTTTTCTTTCCATGTAACACTGTGATCAAATACATTTGGTTTTGTGGTTTTACAATCAATCGCAATTAACAGGATAGCTTCAGAAGATTATTCTTCCCCATCAGTAGGATATTTCCGTATCCAATATTGTATGCGCCCGCAATCGATTATTGCTCAGTCGCCGAAAGTTCCGAGCTCAGAGAGTTCATTCCCCTCTAGTTTGCCTTCCAAATTGCCATCGTAAACCACGCCTTCTCTCGATTCAATCACGCACAAAAAGCATACTTAAGCGATATTCTGGTGGTGAGATGCATTCATTTTTCGTGAGGACATCGACAAGACAACATCATTGCTGAGGGTGCTGGACGGCGAAGGATCGAGATCTGCTCTGAAACGCAAGCAGTTTGTTTGAAACTGTGAGGGAGCACAGAGAAGCCGATCCTTCAGGAGAAGAGAAGGTGACCATCGAAGCAGCCGCTACACACATACATACACGCACGGAATTCTTTCCGTTTGGATGCCATTCAGCATCGAGAAAGATCCGGAAAATAATCTGCCAGTTTATCTGGGAATTTAAAATTACATTCATGTGAAAGAGTTTATTTTAATGTTTTCTATCCATGTAACACTGTGATCAAATACATTTGGTTTTGTGATTTTTCAATCAATCGCAATTAACAGGATAGCTTCTGAAGATTATTCTTCCCCATCAGTAGGATATTTCCGTATCCAACATTGGATGCATAAAATCTTGTGCCTCCAACGTAACGCTCTCGTTTTCGAAGTCCCCCAAATATTCATTCATTCAGAATGAATTCAGATTCAACTTCAAACAAATGATCTCTAAATCAACGATAGTCCTACGTCACCCTTGCGGTTATACCATAGATATAACCCACTTCCTGTTTTTCACTCAGCCACAGCAGTATGCGAACGCTCACCGCTCCACATGTCTGTTCTGATGTTTTTGTTTTTATGATCAAACATTATGTTGTTCCATTATTGTCGTGAGTTATAATCGTCAACAAATGACGTAGTTGCTCCAAAATTGTCGTGCTACACATGCCGCATCGATCCGCAGGCCATTGGATAAGGCCAACATTGCTCGACAAGACCAATAATGGCGTGAAAAGAGACTCTCCAATAAGCAAAACCATTGACTTGTAGCATGTAACATGTTGAATAGATGGAATTCCGCCTTAAGAGTTTTCCTTCTGTTCTTCCATTACCCAGTTAGACCGGACAGCGGAGACAGTTGATTGATCATTGTTGAGTTATTTATAGAACAGCAGCCCGATGTGTCTTGCAAAGCAGAGCAGTTGTATGGATGAATCGATCTTATTTCGACCGTGGATCGATCTCCATCGTTGATGATTGTTGCGCAGACGTAGTTATTCTGTAGCAACACAAAGATGGTCAATGAGGGCCCTGAGTTTTGAACTCACGATCGATCGCTTACTAAGCAAACGCGCAACCAATGTGACTACAGTCCTATAGAGGATTTAGAACTAAAAGTTCGAAAACCTTTAATAAAATTTGAACTTAAGTTGGAGATGAATAAATCGAGAGATTTAATGTCTCCGTAAGCAAACAAAGGAAGAAACGCATACTTCAGGCGATCGGTAGAGCCGATATATTTTCAAATTAATTCTTTTTTTCCTCAACATATGACATTGGCTGATCGCTGTCTACAGCGTCAATAACAGAAGATGTCGCAGTCACGTAATTTCTATCTCTGTTTGATACAACGTGACATGTTGCATTATTATCGCTACATTACTTGTTCTTCTACCAGCACAATTGAAAGAGCACAAATTTTTTATTCCTTTTGAATTTCAGAACACAGGATTGTTTTATATATAGTGCTTGATATTTTCTGACTGTTCAATAGTTCAATTGTTTCATATATAGTTTTATATATCATATATTTCTTTATTGTAATTGGCGCATAAAAATATTTCCTATCGTGATGCAAATATCTCTGCATCTATCCAGAGATAACGAATTAAGTTACTATATTCTCTCTCTCCTCCTTCAATGCCCGTAGAACGAACGCTTACTTGTAGGTCAGGGTCTTTCGGAGGGAAACTGAAGTACAAATGATTGAGAAAAGATTATTCAATTATCCCACATAAAATAACGCTCACCTGTTGAAATTCAATACCCTGATTCAGACATACCGTTTTGTCTCAAATTCCGAAAACTTAAGCTTTGGTGGCCATTAAACAGTGTATCATTACTCAAAATGGTACTTTATCGCGAAATTAATTTGATTTTTGGATACAACAGAGCCTTCTTTTTCATTTGACTTCAAAAAAATTGATTCACAAATATATTTTCATGGTGAAAAACTAAAAATTACATTAATCACATTTGTCTCAAATTCCGAACACCATTTATGTCACTGATTCATATTCCGAACACTTTTGTCTCAAATTCCGAACAGCCAAAATGCATTTGTTTAAAAAAATTCATAACTTTTGAACTACTGGACCGATTCAGATGATCGATAAATCAAATTAAAGCGACAAAGCTAGTCTTTTTTGGAAAAATATTTTACTCGCAAGAAAATTTGATTTGGTTTTCGTAATCATTGATTGTGTTCGTTTTTTCTATATGTTTATATTTTTTCTTGAAAGCTGAGGAGTTTTTACATAACATATCCAAAAATCAGAGGTGTTTTTTTATCGGTTTTGAGTTATTATTTTTCAAAGCTAACATGATTTAGTCTTCGTTCGATATTCCTATGCGACAAGACGAGAACTATGCGAAAAGGATTCCTTTTTTTCGCAAATATTTTTTCAAAGAAGACTAGCTCATTCACTTCAATTTAATATATCTATTATCTAAATCTGTTAGGTAGTTCAAAAGTTATGAATTTTTGAAAGACGTCGTTTTTGGAAGAAAAAAAAGGGAAACATGAGTTTTAGACCAACGATGAACTTTGAAAAATTATAATTCAAAAACAAAAAACAACACATTTCAGATTTTTGGATATGTAATATAAAAATGTAATATAATAATCGAGTTCGCCCTGTTACTTCAGGACCCCGGTTTTGTTATTGTGGTTTCAATTTTGCTCTCGTTGGTTTGCACCTGCGACCTGCGTTTTGCAAGGAAAGAGCATGCAAACAATCGAAAAATTCACGAAACATTTCATCAATCGTTTTCGATAGTCACTTTTGTTTTGTAAATGTTTAACATTATAAATTATAGGCAGTATCTATATCTGTAAATGAATTTTAAAATGAAGCCTACAAACCAAAAAATGTCAGGGTTTTCATTATGAAATTATTTATAACATTAAAGTTCAGTAAAATCTCATTTAAAAATTATGTGTTCGGGATTTGAATCATACGTCGAAACTCGATTCAAATTCCGAATATCGGAATTTGCTAACGTAAACATTTTATCATTGGTTTTGACTGTCCCTTTTTTGCAAATGTTTAATATTATAAATTATAGGCTGTATCGATACCTGTAACTAATGTTAAAATGAAGCCTATAACCCATAGAATGGACAAGGCTGTCATTATTCAATTATTTATACCATTAAAGTTTAGTAAATTTACATTTAAAATGAAGTGTTCGGAATTTGAATCATGCATAGAAACTTGATTCAAATTCCGAACACTACTTCAATACTAATTTTAATGAATATTTCTGCACAAAATATCTTTTTTTTTTCATCCATTTATTATAGTCCCTTACCTTTTCTAGCACTTAATATGCAAACAGCAAACAAAATAGTTGAAAACACTACAAAAACTGAAAAAACAACGGTGCTTGTCTTTTACGGAATTTGCTAACGCAAGCATTTCATCTTTGGTTTTGACTGTCACTTTTTGGCAAATGTTTAATATTTTGAATTATAGACCAAATCAATGCCTGTAAATGATGTTAAAATGTAGCTTATACCTCAAAGAATATCAGAGCTTTCATTATTCAATTATTTGTAACATTGTGTTCGGAATTTGAGACTGTTCGGAATATGAGACAAAATGGTAATATAAAAACCGACGCGCTCCGAACAAAATTGCACCGCAGTTTTGAAATATCTTCCAGTCCTTTCATTCTTATATCAAGCTGTGTGTGTATATGTATGTGTAATATCAGCATTAGGAATGAGTGTTGTCCGCTTGCTATCTGGATTGAGACTGTGATTTCAAATCGCGGGCGGCTTATTATTCTAAATAATAAAAGCGCAGAAACGAATGCATCAGTTGCCCGTTATTGACGGTACGGATAGGTGAGCACACAAATGGGTAGAACAAATATATGGAAAAATTGACACACTTCCAATTCTCATTGATTTTAACTGTTTACGGAAAAGGGAATCGTAATGTATAGCATATCTAATAAATCCTAGAAAATTTACGATTCTGCATCCCAATCGAAATCATCAGAATTCGTTCGAGGCGAAAACAGTTATTAACGTTGACTTTATTTCATAAAAGTATGAAATGTTTTCTGATATGGTACCCTTATTGAAAGACGTAGTCAAAATGCAACAAAAGTCGAAACATTTTGTTCAGACATAAATCCAACGAACCGTTCATCTCCGTCAATTATTCTTTTCTAAAGATCCTGTTGACCGTCAACCTTGAAAGTTTGCTGACGGTTCATTACGTTGCCGGCGTATGTGAATGTTCGCATAACGATGGTTTCACACTATCCAGCACACCTGCACCATCAAAAACCATGAAAAATTTATATTTTCAGACATAGCTCAGTACGGACCGGCAGCACAGACGGAGCGTAAATATTTGTTTTAGAAGTAGGAAGTTAAATTCGCGTTGACGACATTGAGCTTCGCATCACTAGTTTGGGAAGCGTCAATGACATGATTAGATTTTCAGGTGGGATAAAGCTTTTGGAAATAAAAATTATGAATGAAAAATTTCTTTTTCATATCAAATGTTTATTTAATCTACATTAAAAACACATGTTCTTGCACGAAAATTGTGTCTAAGGATAATGTTATATTATAATGAAGTGTTCTAAAGAAAATATCAGGATATTGATATGAAAATGGTTGAGTAATCGCGATCGCTAATCTTCCTCTTAAGAAAGTCATACATTTAACACCAGATGGTGAACTATTCAACGATGCTCACTCATTATACAGTCAAACAGTAATTGGATAACTTCAGTAATGTCAGCAACGAATATTGTCATTCGCAACAGTCGGCACTAATTGTCTGAAAAATGAGTAGCGCAAAAGTAGCAGTCTAACTTTTCTCGTCTTTGCATTACCGCCATTCTCATTGTGGGTAACGAAGTGGCAGGCAAGGGGCAGGAAACAAGCCATGCGTTTTTTTTCCAGCAGGTAGGAAATATTTAATTCATTGCCGTGCGAAAAGTTTTTTCGGAAACATGGCATGAACAAACCGAAATCGTGAGGTGATTACTCTGTCGCAGGCCGGAAGTATCTAGAGCAGATTTGGTACGTTCCAAGCATCATTGCTGGAAAAAATTGATAAACGTTTTCTTGTATCACTCAATAACCCAAAGCGAAGATTTTAGCTTTTTTGATGCTTCTAAGTTTCTTTTAGACTTATCAATTTGTGAATGTGGTACTAAGAGAATTTATTATTTAAATTTAATGTTAGAAAATCAATATTATAGTTGAAACGTATCCGTATAATTCTAAGTAATCACATGAAGATTCAACTATGCACTCTAAGCAATACCAGAAGTCACAAGCGCACTAGAAAAGTGACTGTGACCTGGTTTATTCCTGCTTACTTATAGCTTTAACACTCCTTTACTCGCGCATTGGTCTGTCAGACCGACAAATCAATAATTCGTTCATTTCTCAGAAAATATCAACACTACGACTTTGCGATTCTCTCTAGCTTCGTTATTCGTCGTTCGTCATCGTTTAGCGTATCGCATGTGTTGGTACAAAGAGGACGTGTGCCACTTTTTTCACACTTTCGGTCTGACACACCGACGCGAGTATAGGAGTAACTTTTTTGGACAAGTGCCTTTTTTCATATTCTAGAATATTGTTGAATGAAATGTATAAGTTAATGTTAGTGGCGTGGAATATTTATTAAATATAATGCATGAGATTATTACCGGACATTTCTTATTTGATTTCAGTCCCTTTTGTAACTGGATTGAACGGATCCACATATTAACTATTCGTCATTAGATTCATACGTTCAAAAGCAAAATATAAATGTTTGACTTTTATATAGTTATTCGCTAAAAAGAATGGTCATACATAGACATACTTGCGAAAGAATTTCACTTGTGGAAGAATTGTAAACAGTAAACTATAAACTAATCGGTAGCTTATGGTAATTTTTAACAGTTACAGTTTCGGGGATATTTTTTTTTACACAACAATAAAAGAAGGAAGTTCCTAAAAATCCTTTTATATCATCTTTTTATGTCCCATCTAAAAAAGGCATTAATTCTTAGTTTACCAAGAAATCAGAGACAAAGAATATTAGAAATGTGCCAATTTTATATTCCAGAACCTTTATCATCTGGTAATTATCTAGAAGGTCATTATACATTCTTCTCTTCGATCAAAAACCCGAAAAACACGCAACAACTGCATGAAATGTAAAAAATATGTTTGTTTCGAGCATGCAGTTATGATGGGGACGGGGAACTTACTTCGACAAGTAGACGGGTTTAAACTGGTATCTTCGGGTTACGCGATTCGAAAACCTTTTCTTCGAACCGGATGCAGCAAAAATGGCGATTTTCTTCAACGAAAATCCCATTAGACGGGAATTGAAATAAAACTGTTCTTTTCCACTAAGAAAACAGTTGATACGCTAAACTAATTGTACGCGTAATCTGCACGACACAATTGGATAGAAAAAATTCTCGAAGAATATTCGAGAGTTTCACACTTTTGGGGAACGATTGAAAATACCGTGCTTTTTATTCCTTACGTTGTGCTTTAATGACTAATTTGAAGGAAGGAAAGGAAGGTATTGTATTATAGAGACTTTAAACTTTTGCAGTTCATTCGTCTCTAGCCTTGAGAAAGGCCCTTTGAAAACTCTACTCTATTCTACTCCAGCGCTACCACCTCCGCCCTCTTGCCTTGAGAAAGGCACTCGATCCCCCGCCGTCCAGCCCGTCCAGCAACGATGTTGTCCAGTCGGTGTCCACACAAAGAATGCTAATTTGATGATGATGATGTTGAGTTAAAGAGGCTTTAAACTTTTCAGTTCATTCGCCTCTAAGGGCTAATTTGAACAGATGGTATTACATTTTATAATTGAAGAAAGTCAATGAGAACTAGATCGTGAGAGAAGAAGTTAATTGCACACAATTTCGTAACGGTTTATCGATTTCACAATCAGCTCTAACATTACCGGCCACCTTTTGAAATCAAATTTCAAAACTACTTTACATGAGATGGAAAATTAATCTTCAGTTGCACACTCTAATGGGCAAATTTTGGAGACTGCACGCTTGAAGGTTCCACTGGGCATGCGAAGGGTCGCAACTCGGGTCACTCCATCAGGTCCTGGATGCACTTCGAGAACACGGGCGAGAGACCAACGAGCTGGAGGAAGGGATTCATCCTTGACGATGACGATGTCTCCAACGGTAATCTGATAGCGCTTCGGGTTGGCACTGTATTGTTGGTTTAACTCCTTCAAATACTCATTCCGCCAGCGGTACCAAAAGTTTTGTGAATATTTCTGGAGCTTCTGAAACTGGTCGAGACGGTTCAGAGGAACATCACGGATATCTGCTTCGGGTAGTGGATGGATCATGTTTCTCACCAAGAAATGTGCCGGAGTTAAAACAGAAAAATCGTTGGGATCGCTCGAAAGCGGTAATAGAGGGCGAGAGTTCATGCTACCTTCAATTTTGATTAAAACGGTTGTTAGCTCTTCGAAAGAAAGCAGTGAGGAACCAAGTTGGCGCACCAAGTGGTTCTTGGCTACTTTTACCGCGGCCTCCCAGATACCACCGAAATTAGGAGCGCGAGGTGGTATCAGGTGCCATTGGATGTTGTCATCGGATAGATGCTTGGAAATCTTGTCGTTGTTTACTCCTGGTTTAAGCATAGAATAGACTTCATGCAAGGTATTTTTCGCACCAATAAAATTCGTACCATTGTCCGAATATATATGCTGCGGCCTATTTCTCCTCGAAATAAAACGGTCTAGAGCCATCAGGAAGGCATTCGTGCTCATGTCGCTCGCCAATTCCAGATGAACAGCTTTCGTACTCAAGCATACGAAAATACATATGTAGGAGTTACGGGCTGTAGCTTTTCGATGGCTTGGTTTAAGGAAAATGGGTCCACAATAATCGACACCTGTGCAGATAAAGGCTTCATTTGCTGTCACTCTTGCAGCTGGCAGCTGGCCAATTGGTTGTTGAATTGGTTGCGGGTTAGATCTGCTGCATTCGTAGCATTTTCGAATGGCACTACGAACAGCTCTCCGACCATTTATTGGCCAGAATTCATCACGTAATACAGCGAGTGTGACCATAATTCCACCATGCATGAGCTTGCGATGTTGGTGTTTCAGAAGAAGTTGCTTAAAATGATGAAATCCGGGAATGACGATCTGATGTTTCACATTATATGGCGCGTCAGATAGGCGCAACCGGCCACCAACGCGGATCAAACCATCAGAACCAATGAACGGGCTTAACACATGAAGTGAGGATTTTCCTGATACCATTTGCCCTTTTTTCAGGCGCTTTAGATCTTCGGGGAACGTTTCAGCTTGAACCAGCTTCAAGATGGCTTTCTTGGCATTCTGGAGCTCGGCGGCAGACAAAACGCTGCTGACATTACGTTGTTGTGTATTTCTGCGAGAGTTGTTATAAAACGAAAACAGAATCCAACTGCACTAAGTAGGAGTGAGTACCACGAAAATCTGTCGATCAACGATTTTGACTGGAGCACTTGATTTGTAAGGATCATTTTCGAGCTAACCTCCATTTCCTCGGACGGTAATTGGTTTTTCTGCGGGATTTGAACCGGCCACCTTGATCTATTTTCTTTTAACCAGCTAGGACCAAATTTCCACAGTTTGCTTGCTACTAATTCTTCTGCGGACATTCCTCGGGAAACGAGATCAGCGGGGTTATCTTTCCCAGCTACGTGGAACTATTGCGATCCGTGAGTTGTGAATCGAATTTCCGAAATGCGGTTTGCAACGAAGGTTTTCCAGGATCTGGGGGAAGATTTCATCCACTGCAATACTACAGTGGAATCTGTTCAAAATACCACAGTAGAGAAATTTATATCTAATGCCGTTGAAATTTTCTCATATAATCGAGAAGCGATGAGAGCCGCACACAGTTCTAACCTTGGAATACTGAGCGGTTTCAAGGGTACCACCTTGGACTTCGATGTCAACAAACTGATTTTAACGATACCGTTTGCTGTTTCAGAACGGATGTATACGCAAGCACCATATGCTACCTTCGAAGCATCTGCAAAGCAATGCAATTCGGCGCGTTGACATCCGGGAATCAGAGCGTATCTATCAATACGGAAGTTGGAAAGCTGTGGTAATTGCTCGGCGAATCGAATCCACTGCTGATGTATTTCTGGAGGAACTTCCGTATCCCACTCCAGGGCTAGCAGCCACAGATGTTGCATGAGAATTTTTGCCTGTACAATGACGGGAGAAATGAATCCAAGAGGGTCGAATAATTGAGCAATTGCAGACAGGATGTTGGGCTTCGTAGGTGCCTGATTTTCGATGATGAGTGATGTTTCAATTTTGAAAACGTCTGCCTCAGGTTCCCAACTGATGCCAAGAGTTTTGATGGTTTCATCGGGTCCGAACTTAACAGATGATTCAGTTCCAAGGAGCTCAGGTCTTCCCAGCCAAAACCGGAAGCGAATTCGAGCACCACTTCCGCAGTCGGAATCCGCCTTTCTGCAAAATCTCCGTTAACTCCGTACGCAATAGAATTGCTCCTTCGATTGTGTCGTCACCGCTGATGAAGTCGTCAACGTAAACATTTTTCTTCAGAGCGTTGCTTGCTCTCGGGTAATCATTTCCATGATCTTCAGCTAACTGTAACAGGGTTCTCGTAGCGAGGAACGAAGATGGTGCGAGACCATACGTAACAGTGCATAACTCATAAGTCTGCACGGATCCGTTACTGCCAGGTGGCCACAAAATCCTCTGCAGCGAGCGGTCATCGGGATGCATAAGTACCTGCCGGTACATTTTGTCCGCATCCGCCACTAATGCGATCATAAACATGCGAAATCGAAGATGTATGTCGAGAATGTTGTCCTGCACGACTGGCCCAACTACCAACGCATCGTTTAGTGAGTGTCCGGAGCTAGTTTTCGCCATCGAACACGACGCGAACCTTGGTCGTTAAACTTGATTGGTTTATCACGGGATGGTGCGGAAGGTAACATCTGATAGAAATAGCTTCATCATCATCGGGAACGGGAACCATGTGACCCAGGCTAATATACTCATTCATGAACGCATGATACTGAATCTTCAGTTCTTCATTCTTCTGCAGTCGCTTGTCCAACCAGCTAAGGCGCCGCATTGCTATGGCTTTCGATTCGCCAATCATCTTATTGAAATCGGGATGCTTGGGCATTCGAACAATATATCGCCCAGAGGGATCACGGGAAACTGTATTCTGATAGAAATTTTCACAGTTTTGCTCGTCCACGGAGTAATTAGAAGCGCTCACATCTTCTAGCTGCCAAAATCGCTGCAGCAGTTCATCGATTGGTACAACTGTCGCCACATGACAAGTTGCTATCGCTTGCTTTGAATGTTCACGGTTACTCTCGATCTTTCCTGACGCAATCCACCCAAACACGGTTTCGATAAACAAAAGGTTTGCTATGCGAAACTTTCCTTTCCGCAAGAAGGAATAGAAATGAGCAGCACCTATTATCATATCCACTCTACGAGGAGTTCCAAAATCGGGGTCGGCTAAGGCAATGTCATCGGGAAGCTCCAGTTCAGACGTACTGAACGGTACGGATGGAGTATCGCATGTAACTTTCCGCAATACCAAAAAAATCGAGCACTTCATGGAAATCGGATACACGTGATCTAACTTCAGCAGATACTTCATGTTTTGCATTTGTAACGGTCCCATCTACACCGGCAATTGGCACGTTGACAGACCTACGGCTCAAATGAAGTTGTTGGCACAGACGCTCGCTAATGGCATTTGGTTGAGAGCCGGTATCCAGCATGACACGGGCGACGTGCTCTTGACCGTAAGCATCTACTACCATCAACACAACTGTGGTCAGAAGAACGCTGGTAGGATGGAGTACTGTCTTCACACACGGGGAACTGTCGGTAGGAACAGCAGAAACGGTGAGAACGCTGGAGGGACCCGGATTGGTAGCCCTAGATGTGAATGATCCTTTAACAGCATTCTCTTCGGGAATGGTCGAGCTTAGCTCGTATGGTCCAGGATGAATCATCGAATGATGACGCTTCGAACAATTTTTACACGTAAACTTCGATCGGCATGAGCGAGCGAAATGGTCGCTACGGAAGCAATTGATACAAAACTTTTTCTCAATCACAACCTTCATACGACTTTTTGCATCCATGTTGTTGAAGACGGAGCAATCAAACAGGGGGTGTTTTTGCTTCTCACAGGCTGGACATAGTGGATATGTTTTCGGTGAAACTTCTGCAGCTGCGTTGGAACTCACACGGGGATTACTGGGACGCTTCGAGATGGAGGATTGATTCGCTGACTTCACTTGGTTGTGGTGTGGACGATTAACCGATATCGTCTCTAGTATGCGGGCTCGTCTTTGAAGGAACTCAATCATCTTGTTAAAAGTGGGTTGATTTTCGGTGGCGATAAACTCTTCCCACGCAGCTAGAGAGGCATCATCTAGTTTATCCTCTAATAGCTCCATCAGTATTGAACTGAAATGCTCGACGGGCTCACCAAGCTGCTCTAAAATCTTGGTGTGACGCTGGAAATCGTCCTCAATTTTGTGGAGGGCATCAACGGACTGGTTGGAAATCTTCGGGTACTTCAACAGAGCACGGATGTACTTCTTACGCAGTAGGGCCTTGTTTGAATAGCGCTGCACTAACGTATCCCAAGCGACGGTGTAGTTATTAGCAGTAATCGCGATGGACTGGATCAGGCTTGCTGCTTCTCCTTTCAAGGACTCTTTTTTTTTCTCAAATAGTGAAATTTTTGGACGGATGAAATCTCCGTGGACGCATGGATCATGGACCGGAACGTGTCGTGGAACGTCAACCAATTGTTGAAGTCGCCGTCAAACTCGGGAAGTGTGATGGTGGGAAGCTTCACGTTGTTAGGACCAGGTGCCTCACGAGCCGCAGCGGGGTACGCGGGTGCGACGGGAGCAGCAAGGGGCAGCATCGAAACCAAAGCAGCCTTCGCTTCGAAATATTTTTCTTCCATCTGAACTCTGATTTGTTCACTTATCGCTGAAAAATCTTCACTATCATTCAGTTCTTCGTATTCGGATTGAACGATTTCAAACGTTTCCCAAATCTTCTCAAGGCGTTCCAGCCGATGAGGAATTTCGCCTTGCTGTCTCTCGGGATCATAATTCAGGATAAACTGGATCACTCTATCCATAGCTTTGATGGAATTTTTCTGCTTCGCTTCCTTCGCCTTCAATCTCCTTTCGTCTGGCATTCTCTGTAGATAGTATTTTCGGCTTCCGGAGTGATATTAGACACGACGGCGATGAAGCTGAAACGGTCGAAAGGGACCAGGAAGCACCACAAAAAACCACGTAATCGTATTGGAGAGGTACTCACTTTATACCTCTCAAAATGAGGCCTTGTATTATTGGTAAATATCAGCGACAATATTTCTAAAACGGCTATGTTCGTTGGCAGTCTAGTTTATGCGCAACACGTGTAACGGGACGGGATCGATTTTCCGGGAATTATCAGCACCAGAACTCAAATACGGCAATGCGTGTTGGTAAACGGGATTATGCTTCACGCATGTAACGGGACGGGATTGATTCTTCCAATATGAATCCAGTAAACTCCAAAAACGATTAAACGTGTTGGTGTGCGAGGTTATGCGCAACACATGTGACGGGACGGGAACGATGCTTCCAGGATGGATCCTGGTCACTGGCACCAAAATGTTGGGGACGGGGAACTTACTTCGACAAGTAGACGGGTTTAAACTGGTATCTTCGGGTTACGCGATTCGAAAACCTTTTCTTCGAACCGGATGCAGCAAAAATGGCGATTTTCTTCAACGAAAATCCCATTAGACGGGAATTGAAATAAAACTGTTCTTTTCCACTAAGAAATCAGTTGATACGCTAAACTAATTGTACGCGTAATCTGCACAATTGGATAGAAAAAATTCTCGAAGAATATTCGAGAATTTCACACTTTCGGGGAACGATTGAAAATACCGTGCTTTTTATTCCTTACGTTGTGCTTTAATGACTAATTTGAACAGATGGTATTACATTTTATAATTAAAGAAAGTCAATGAGAACTAGATCGTGAGAGAAAAAGTTAATTGCACACAATTTCGTAACGGTTTATCGATTTCATAATCAGCTCTAACAAGTTATGCTATGTTCTGATTCTTACTCCAATGAAACCACAATCGATTAATACGTTTTTATGTTATTTTATAGCTCTTTATACTTCCATGAATTATATCCAGTTGCTTACTTTTAATATAAAACAGTGAAAAATTCGAATTTTGTTATTTGTGTTGGAGTATCAAAAATTACTCTATTTTGAGGAGGCTGAATTAGATGACAATTAAAACATAATAAAGACGAAGAAAACATATGTTTTGGAGCTTTTTCATTCAATCATACCCTCTTCTTCAAATAAATGCCAATAAAGCCTGAAAAATACACAATGGCAACATTACAGAGAAGTGCAATTTTCGGTCTGTGACACCGTGCGCGAGTATACGTGTTACGATTTTGCACGCGAGTACAGGAGGGTTAAGCATTTGTATTGGCGTTTACATTCTATTCCCGAACAACACGCTTCGCATACCATGCAATGATAGTTAATAACTATTATTCAATAGAAAAATCTTCAACGGTCTTGACTGAGTTTTGATTGGGATGTGAGAGATTACAAAATGGAACATGACATCTGGCACCAGCCGGTAACTAAATTTAATTGGGAAACACAATACCCGCAGGTAGTTTCAGTGATTACACAACCGATCATCCGATTAAAAATCCTCATCTACGAGCCGTCAGTACAATGGATTTTATCATTGTTCAGCATCATTGTGCTTCAGTTGATACCACATACGATTGCGATGGCCACCTAACTAGTTGGGGAAATAAATGAATTGTTTTTACCCATCATCAGTAGGTCTTTTCCATGACGCTATTAACGATATGCAACAATTAACTAGTAATTTTCACTCGGTATATTTACCTGTTCTACTATTGTTTGGGCTTCTGTACTAATTACCTCATGTGAAGGGACGATTGTTGCATAATTTGTTGTTGTTACAGCCCATTTTAAATTAATGCCGGTCAATTTAAAAAAAATCAATTCGCGCGGGAGCAATTTCCTGTCTTCATTGAAAGTACTACCAGCGGAAGAAAGCGAAGCAGATTTATTTTTATTCTTCTCTCCTTCTCATCAGTTTTATCTCGGAAACTTTTCTCATGATGCGAATGATAAACATTGTACCAGTAAACCGCATCTATTTATCTAAGCTAAGCGGATAAGTTATCCTTTTGCGACTCCAAGAACTGTTCGAGTTTGGCTGAACTGGAGGAATGTTTCCACTAATTCTACTAGTTTGTGTGCTCAAGGTACATCCGCACGCATAAAACTAATTTCGGGAGTTGAGTCATCCGCCAGCCTCGACGTGAAAAAATCGCAGTGCGTGATGAACGTGCCTATTTCGAGTTTTCAGTAAACAAGCTTCCCCGATGGAATATTCACAGCGCGCTCAAGTCGATCCGGAAAGATAAACTTTTACTCAAGGATCTGCAACCGGGGGAAGCTTCTCTTATTCGTGGAAAAGTTTACCTATCTTACGTACTCTGAATGCGAATAATTTGGACTTCCTCTGCGAGTACTTCGGCATATTTGATGAGCGACAAAACCTGCCGTGTGAACTGAAAGCATCACCTCGCAGCATTTGTGTGCCCTAATAACACTCATGTTGGATGGTGGATGTCTAGATGCAGATTGATTAAACGCTCGTGAAGCGGATGATGATTTCGCATGCTAAAATTTCAAGCCAACCGACCAAGTTTAGGAACGACCTGGGAATTTTCCGTTTGCACGGGTGAGTTTCTTTTGTTTGTGAAACACGTCCATCGTCGGGGTTCTATAACGCAATGCTACTTCCAAATTCAGACCTCAAACATAGGTCTAATTGCCTCTGTTTTAATCTTGTATATATTGTTCAATCAGACAATAAAATTTTCGCTAACTAAACTGTTAGTATAATGTATGCATTAAAAAAAATTGACTAATTTCGGTTGGCGATAAAAAAAACTGTGAAATATAATTTAATAGACCATATTTTTCATAAATCCTACGACCTTTTACAAAAATGCATCGACGCCCTTTTCAGTTAATTTGCAACCGCCTTGGCGAAAACTGTGAAACTACTACGTCCGATACTTTGTTCTTACTGCCAATTCCTCCCCAGAGCGCAAAGAAGTAGGATATCGTGAGGCACTTCGTGTCCTCCCGATATAGCCGATTAGGCATTCATAACATCATCTTTCTTCAGGAGAATGGCGGAAGCCTAACTCTGATTGTCCGACAGAGCTGCGCTACTGTAAAGTGCAGCAGAAGCTGAAGAGGGAGACCGAGAGCAAGGTAGCCTCATCGTCCCGCGCCATGGGATGAAGGGCGGAGCTAGGATTGGACGATCTTTATAGAAAGATCGATCTTATCGAATCGATTTTCCAAACGGCTTAGGGATCAATCCACTGACTAAATCGGTACTAAAGAATCTATCTTTGCTAAATCGATCTTTACCGAAACGATTTTTGAAAAATTAAAAGCTTTTTTTCGAATATGCTTGTTCTATATGAATGTCATCTTTTCGTTGAACAGGGAAAACAAATTTCATATTTTTATTTGAATATCAAAAGCATTTTGTTTTGTTTCTCAGCATGAAGGCCATAGCCACAGGGCATTTATCTTGTGCTGTCAGATAGTTCGTTTTATTAAATAAATTAATTGAAAAAGCATAATTAGAAATTCAACAACCGCCCAAAACTCAGCTGACATTAAGGGCCAATCGTGCCATACATCTGTCATTTAGTCGAAGCAGATTCTTGATTTTGGCGCCAGATCCAGGAAACAATCTTTCGCCTGTAATTCATGTCAACATCAGGTTCATTGATCCTATGCGCAATTGTTCACAGTTTATCCCCTCAGTAGCTGCCTCTAGTTCCGTCTCCGTCAGCATTTGAATAGAAGTAAATCGTAGAAGAAGCACTCTAAATGTTGACATTATGTTCAAAAAAATGTTAGGTGACATTTGGTGAGATAAAACATCGATGTATACTGAAAAACAAATTTACAAAAAGATCGAAAAGATCGAAAGCAAAAAAGTCGATTTTCTCGATTTTATCGAGTATAAAAGATCGATCCAAAAAATCGGAAATCGGAATGGAAAAGATCAATCTTCTAAGAATCGATCCCAGATCGCCCAAACTGTGAACAATCATTCAGAAAAAGCGGCTGAAGATAGACGTTGACATCCACTGTGTCATTCATATACTCACACGGATCAACTGCGCCCATCAGCTCTTGCTATCGTACGCAGGCTGACGGCTTCCACCACTCGGTGACCGCTTCGTAAATATGATTGAAATGGAAGCCATTTGATTGGGGATTAAATGGACGTATCCTCATTAGACTTCTGGTGTTTGACAGACTTGCGGTGGGAACATTAACACGTTGACTGCCATGATGGTGTAAGGGGGATCCTGCTCGGGTCTTCAAAATCTCCGACTTTCGCGCCAGAGGACCACGGCCTTCTGTCGGGATTCAAAGTTATGGTTGCCCGGACTAGCGTTTTCGCTTGGCCACGCGACAGTATCCACCTTCAATTGACCTTTCAACCAACTTACAACCGATCCGAAATTTTCTATTTCGGACACAACCAAATCAGTTAGATTAACTCACTAAAAATTAAGTGAAATTAAAAAAAAAAAAACTAATCCAGAAACTTTCCTTCTTTTAATCGTCTATTTTTTCCAAATTAAACCTAACTCCTAACTATGACGTCACTCTTAGCCCTACTCTATGTGTATATCCAATCTCTATAATGGTTTTCCCTACTTGGAAGGGGTTTTGGTGCGCACACTTTTGTTTCAGGGTACTCACGAATCGAACGATGACGTTGCAGCACCGGTGATGGAACGATGGAGCAGCCTGATGTTTGCTGATGCGCTCGCACACCGTTCCGTTCACCGACGTGAGTTTTCGGGAATCTCGCTTGCGTTGGCAGTCTTTTCCCTTGACTGAGGCAAAACCACGGTGGAGTGTTGCCGCTTGTAGCGTTCGGCAGCCGTGGGACCGAGCTTCCTCACCGATGACCAACGCACTCCAAAATGGCCTATAGTAGTACGCAACTACTAGACGATAGGCCACTCCGGGGGATTCTACCGACGCACCGATTCACAATGATGAATTGAATATACTCCGGACGCGGAGCCACAAGGCTACATAAATTAATGGTGTCATTAATGCCCTGTCTTCTACCGAAAATATATATGTTTTTCTAGTTTTAAATTTACCTCCGTTCACTTGGTGCGCAAAAACTGCTGCAACCGTATTCCTTGTAGAATTGTTCTACAATAATCCTATTCACAAATAAAATTAAAGTTACACAAAAAACCTATTGTCTAATTCAATAAACGACTCACTTCTATTGTTTCTTCGATTCCACACAAGCTCACGATTTTTTTAATATTAAAAAAACTCCGAAAATTTCTGGAATAGGAATTTCTAATTAAATTACCAAAACTTTACTTGACTAAATATTATCTCACCAAAATAACTATTGAAATTTAACACTCTAAGAATCAACTGATTCGCTCGGCGGCTCAGAAGGAAAAGATCGAGTCGGTTTTGTTTCGTGAATTCGAAACCTATCGAATATTCTAGAATACTTTTTTCTGTCCTTTTTCCTTACTGCTTCCGGTTTCACGAATATTGTTCGTGACTTAATTCCCGCCGCGTCATTTTTTGAATATGGAGTCTACATCGATTTATTACTTAAGTCTGATTCCAATAGGTTGTCTACTACTAGGCGTCAAATCTACTTAAACTCTATTTGAAACGACTATGCTCGTTTCAATGGTTAACGGTAACCGGCGCTCGACATGGATACAGCGTCGTGGAGGCCATCGGTGGACCCTTGGGCGCAAACCATGATCAATGTGCCTGGCAGTCAACTCTTTGAAATAATAAAACCTCGATAACCGTGAAAAAAGGGCAAGCTAGTACTGATTCGCTTATAAGTTATAAATTCCGTTAATATCCTTTGAAAAAAAATTGTCGAAAATAAACATTGCAGTCCCCTTATATTATGTTGTACCAATTTGAGCAAAAGAGAAGAGCTCTTCAGTATAATATGCCCTCACAAGAAAACAGCACATGTCATCATTGGTGATCCAATTTTCCACAGACAAGCGGAAAACTGCATGCATTTTTAACGAGTGAATGGTGCATCCTGGCTTCTCGGAACGTCATCATGCATATTTAAAATGCAAATGTAAGAAAATGCAACATGGAAGAAACTAATGCTTCATGTAACAAATTCAAAAATAATTTGTGTATCTTGCGCGAGATCCAATTTTCTCCAGAAATGGTACGTACACCTTCCAGTGAATTAGCATGTTTTCCTATAGGCGCTATTTTTCATCGAACATAGGAATGGTTTGAGTGTAACTTCATTCACTCCAGTCTTTTTTTCCTGACAAAGATAGAAGCAAAGTTTTTTTTTTTGTGATAACTGACTTTCTATCATCTGTAGAACGATAATCCATCCCCTAAAAAATATCCAGACGTAGCATATCTGCATAATCAGCTAGACAATTGTGAACAAATTACATCCCAACGAAACAAAGGGGTGAGTGCAATGACATTCAATGAATTCATAAAACTCCCCTTCTTATAGTCTAGTTTTCTATCTAAATTCATTTTCAACTGGCTCGGCAACGTAAAGTGTCAATGAGCTGTGTTTATGAATAGGAAAAAACCTCTGTGAGTAGAACAATACAAATGTTTTTTTTCTCAGAAAGGCATAGAAACCCTATTATCTTTTCAAAAAATGATACAATACAAATAATTTTGAAACAATTCATAAAAAAAATATTTGAGGCTTCTTGTTATGGATTTCTTTGATAGAGATAACCTCCCATTTGGAACTAAGAAACTACTGCGTACATCTGGATTTTTTTTTTAATTCCAAATTACAGATTTTCTAGAATTCGTCCAAGTTTCGATCAAAGTTGAAAAGTTGCAAAAGTCTGCGTCGTACAAGAATCGGTTAGCGTTACAATAAATTACACTGTTTGTCTTTTTCTTACTAAAGCACAGTAAATGTGAAGTTAAAAAATCCGCTCATACTGTCGATAAATTCCATTTTGATTTGAGGTTGTAAGGACTGAAAATAACAAAAAGAACCATCGATACGAATTTCGAATTTCGTTACGTTTGATTACGAATTTCAGTTACACATTAAGAGCTCAAATTGAGAAACAAAATATTGGTCGCGTCACAAAAAAAAAGGTTTGATTTGAGCACTTCCATTTTATTGTTATATAGAAATACATACATTTGTCAATATTTAGTTAGTCCAAGTAGCGTTGAAATGGAAGCTTCGACTTTCTCGTGCAATTGTGTACAGCAGGAGTCGGTTTTCTTACACGGACTAGAAAATCGATCTAGTCTCTGTTAGGATAAAGCGGTCTATACAAGTGAGGCAGCTGACCAGGCTGGGGATTATGACGTTCAGAACATTGAAGACTACTTCCTTGGGAACAAAAATACTTTGTCTGTTATCGATCATATTTAAATTTTTTTTCAGGTGAAAGATGGTGATGTAATATATGCCCAGAACATAACATAAAATTTAATGTCGCAGGATTAGATTTTGGAGATTTTGAACATCGACTGATGAAGCCACAAGATATCAACGTTGGTATTGAAGCTGAAAAAAAACAGAAACTACTGAGCTGGGCGGAGCAGCCAAATAAGTTTTTGGACCATCTTCTGCAATGCATCGTGAAACGGTTGAATGACGGGAATTCAAATGAAAAGTATAAGTATGAAATGAAACATACACATGTTAATAACAACTTCATGTTCATTGTTCATGCGTTGACAGTTATTCAGTTTTGAATTCTTACTTCAACATGCTATTTTCAATTTCATTACTTCTATGATGCTATGACGATTTCATAGAATAATCGTCAAAATAATAATACAGCCATTCCATGCCAAACCGATATAGGGGTTCTCAGATTTTCGTCAAAAGTGGTAATTGTGTTCTTTATTGCAAAACATTACACCCGTATTTTTTTATTTTTTTTTATTAGGGTGCCAATTTTCATTTTACGGTGGTCCAAAAAATGATTTTGACGTAGAACTACGTCTTTCATTAAGGGTTTCAAATCAGAAAACAGGTCAAGTTTTTATGAAATAAAGTTAACGTTAATAACTATCTTTGCCGCGAACGGATTTTGGCGATTTACATACCAAACGAATCGGAAATTCCCTAAGTTTTGTTTGATAAGCTATACATTACAATCCCATAGCCTGTACATGGTTTAAATTGATGAAAGTTGGAAGCATTCCCATTTCCTCATACATTTGTTCTGTCCATTTGTGTGCTTTCCCGAACAGAGCTGTTAATACCGAGCAACTTATCGACGAGCAACGAAGGGGAAATCGTAAGATGTAAAGTCTCCGTGAACAAAGGAAAAGAAGAAGAACGAAGGGGAATATTTGCCTAGAGTATAAACAGTGGATCGCGCTGAGGCAAACTTTCATTCTTCGTGAGGAAATCGACTGAACAACATCGTTGCTGGGCGAGCTAGACGGCGAGGGATCGAATACCTTTCTCAAGGCAATGGGGGTGGAGGAGTAATATGATGGATAAAGTAAAGTTTTCCAAGGGCCTTTTTGAAGGTTAGAGACGAATGAACTGAAGAAATTTAAAGTCTTAAGCAAGGAAGGAAGGCGAACTTTCAGTATCGTTCTGTATTCAAAGCAATGAATATCATTTTTTTGTCTTTATTTAAAAGACTTTCAGCCGTTTCGCTTGTTCTTCCTTGGCTTGCGTCATCACGTGTCTTCGTTTCGGATTGAGGTGTGGACGCGACCAAATTACTTACTCGTTGATGTCTCTGGCATTGCAATCATTGCATCAAACTGACGCCATTGCATTAAGGTTCTAGATACACAATTGTGTGGAGAATCATCAAGCTAGGCTATCGTCAGCTCACCAAGAAAATAAATGTTCTGGAATTCGGTCAGTGATTTGGTTTCGCATGACGGTAGGAAAACTCTCTCCAAAAAGGATGATAGCTAAGCTAATCTAGACTGACTATATTAACAGAAATGGCTTCTGTGAAGAAGAGCGCAAAACGGGGATAAGTTTGTGTATATTTAGATACTTCAAGCCATCGATATATGGATATTTGTGTGCGTACGTGCGTGCTTCATAATCCGTACGTAAAAATACTGCATCTTCGCTACGCTGAAACCCCATTTGTATCTGCTTTCGTGTACATTGGCCCTGTAATGATGCAACAATCGCTTGTTTTTTATGCTATGATTGACGATTGTTTTGCGATGCAAATTATGCAGTCGTAATGATAAAAATAAAGAAGGAGGGGAGATAGCGGGAGGGAATTATTTACGCTAGGGTATTAGTAATGAATCTCTGCTGAGGCAAATATTCAGCCTTTTTCCAAGCAGTTAACATTGTTTGTTTTCTGTCATCAATGCATTGAACTGACGCTATGGTGAAGCAGGTGTTAAGGTTGTGCCCCAAACGCTGTGGTGAAGCAGGTGTTAAGGTTGTGCCCCAAACGCTAATCTTGATCATAATGAAGCAGTGCTACTCTTTTCGAGGTTGTTCAGATTAACAGATAGAGTTTATTTCGATTATTTAGTCACCATGAATGTAAATGTCGTTATGGAATTTTGTATGTGATTTGGTTTCGCTTGCCAGTAGCAAAACTTTCTCCACTAAGGATGACGGCTGCGCTTACTTTTAATTGTCATACAGACATATTTTCTGGCGTGAAAACTAAGATGAAAGATTTTTTTCATATAAAAAACAAAGATTTTTTAATGACAATCCTGCTCAGCACTGCGTTTATAAGAATCTACAGGATCAACATTTATCTTACGCTTCAGGCAGTCGACCTGTGCCGCAAAATAAGAAGTAAAATTCCAACCCAAGGTTTTCCGGGTTTTTTTTGCTCGGATTCTCCCATTATCGCGGTTTTCTATACGCGGATTTTCCATTCAATGCGGGTTTTCTAATTAACGCGAATTTTCCAATTATCCTTAGTAATATTAAATCTCTCTCTCATATTCCCTCACACGGATTTTCAAATTAACGCGGTTTTTTACGTGGTACGTATCCCCCGCGTAAAAAAAGGGTCGATGTATACTTTTTCAAAAAACTTGTACTTTATTATGTAAGAGGGCACTAATGTATGGACTAGCACGTGTACAATGATATGGAGCTACCACTAGGCGGCAGCACAAAAAAAAAGGTAGCCAGGACACGCTATCGTTTGATGTGGAGAGGGATACAGATAAAGTTCACGCGTTAAACGAATGATACAAAAAGGCGATTTCCAATATCCCTCCCGAGAGCATGAACATTAACTACTTCGCTCATTGTCGTCCACGTTTTTCAACGAACTTGTCGCTCGTAATTTTCACTAGACTCATTTTCAATATTTAAACTAGAATGAATTTGTTATGAGTTGAATTTGGTATTAACATGAGACATTCGAAAAATATAGGCTCAATAAGAGAATAGTTAAAAAATAAAATACACATTTATTTCTTGAATAATTTACTCTCATCCATCAACACATCACTCCTTATCATATTCAAGAGCTTATCTTTCCCTATTATATCCTCAATGATTTGGTGATTCTTCTGGAACTGCTGCTCGAGTCTGTCTCCCCCACCGTTGTCCGAATGTTCCTGGCCAGTCTTTTTATTACAATTTTCATCCTTCTCATCTGAAGTGGAATCTAAAACAGAATCTTCCGTTTTGTATTTGAATGTGTTTCTTTTATTCCTCACGGAAAGCAAATCTCGTTGGGAGCCCGCATCTTCATCTTTTTTTACGTTTGTCTCCCCTTCCCGCTGTTTCTCTATTGGATTAACTAGGTTCAACACCTCCGGTTCTTTTTCCTGTTCTATTGGAAGTGGCGGAAGTGGTTCCGCCTTTTCTTCTTTCTTTTCCGCTGCCAACGCAACGGGAGTAGCTGTTGAAGTTTTCACATTTTCATTCAATCTTTGCTGATCAGTCTTCAAATCTGTCTCGTTGTTCGTTGTATTATCGGATAGTTTCACTTCAACTGCTTGAGAAGTTATCTTCTGTTTAATTTCAAACCTCTTCTCCACGTTTTGAACAATGGTGTCATTTGGTTTGGCATTCAGTTTTCCTTGCTCAGTCAGCATTCGAACAATCGGATCTTTCTTAACGTCAGACGGTCCCAATACCTTTCCGTCGCTCTGCGACGCTTCTATCATCGGTTTGGCAGTATTTGTAGAAACTTCTTTCTCTTTGGAAGCTTTCTGATCGATTTTCTCCGCAATTTCATCGAACTTCTTCAGCACCAATTGTTGGGTTTCTTCATTCTTTTTCACCAACTGTTCTTTGATATTTTGAACCTGAGCTTCCAGCTCCTTCTTTGCACTTTGCAGTTCTATAATTTCCTTCTGGATCTTATCTTTCTCCTCGACGGCAATCTCTTTCTCCTCCTTCAGTATCGCGTCCAGATTGACTGTATCTGTTTTGCCATCAGGCTTCTTCTCGATTGGTGGTGATTCGGGGGGAGGAATTACTTTCTCAATCATCACAGTGACAGCTTCTCCTTGTTTTATACTTTGCGCTATTGCTGGCACCTCATTTTTGGACACAATCTTTTCAGTAACCAATGGCACCTCCTTCACTTCTTGTATTAGTTCCTGCTTTGGTTTCAATTCCTCAATTTTCTCGTCCACATTCTCAACAGGTCGATCCACTACAATTACTGGCAGAGGTGTTATTTTTTTCTCGATAACACCTTCATACTTTTCCACTGGAACACGATCAATGGCATCTAAATTCGCGTATGTACCAAGCACCATTATCAGGAAACCGAATACAATCATGACCTGCGCCAACTGTTTCTCGGATATATTGGTCCTGCAAATATGCATATAACAGGCTGCCGGAATGATAATACAAATCGCCACTCCAATCGTTGATCCGACCAGTCCAATTACTACCTCAATCGAAGGAATCAATAGTCCTAGTATCAATGCTGCTCCCACAATCAATAGCGTCAGCGGACGGAATTTGGACTCGGGAATGTAAAAGTGAGTATCGGAGTGCGATCGTTTGTAGAGCAACGAGTATAAGCTGACGCGGCAGGGGAAAATTGCAAGTGGAAAGCTGAAGGCAACTGATAGCACGAAACCGATTTTGATGATATCCGAGACAAACGACGGCGAGAAGTTGACCAAAATGTTGCCCGAAAAATGATGCCCATTGAAGGCAACATATCCGAAAAATCCAATCAGACTGTAAATACAGGCACAGAAATTTGTTGAGCGTTGGACCACTCGGTTCATTTTGTCCAGTGAAGTGGTTGGCATTGTGGCGTATATTTCAAACAGTTGCCTGCAAAATAAGGACGTAAATCTTTACGATTGTCAACAGTTGCTTCAATACTCACATTTGACACGACAGCGCCATGCTGAAAATTGGTAAACACTGGAGAATCCCTTCCGTCCTCCATAGGGCCAGATTATCAAACCATCCGGGTTTACTGATTTGCTCACTAGACTCAGCCACCACCTTGAGTGCCAGACAAAGGTAGAATCCGAGCGAAGCGGTACAAACCGTTGCCAAGCTATCAACGTTTCGAAGCAATCCCAGAGGAACAATGCAAACCACGGTCACAACGATCATCACCCAGGATCGCAAAGTGCTGCTTTCGTTCATGGATAGGATTTTAGCTGCTATCTGGGGACCAAGATCTCCCACGACGACGAAATAAGCTACACAGGTACCCAATAAGTAGCCAACGACACATAGCTCTACCAACAATTTTCCATAGGATCCGAATGCGCAGAATGCTGGAATACGCGAATCATCTCTTATGAAAGCTGGAAGTAACATAATCATTCGTACATACCAATCTGTTCAAAGTTTTTCCGTCTAGAAATAATTGCGGATTTGATCATGTAGCCACAAATGAGTTTTGTGATGTACGCGCTTAACAATAAAAGAATCAAAGACAGAATGATTCCACACTGAAAAGAATAATGTTATAATGCTTAATTTACTCTAAGAAATAACACATTGCACACCTTTTGGAAGCAGAACGGCATGGAAAGGATTCCCACACCAATAATACTGTTCATCAGCGTCACCGTTTGCACCGAGTTACGTTCCATGGTTCTCAAGAATCCTTTCCGCTAAAAAGTTAATACCATGGACCAGCTGATAAGGGAACTACATTTGCACAGTTGCAAAAATATTCAAAAAGTTTTAATACTGTTGTTATCAAACAGCACACGTATTAGTTTTTGCTTTCCAGCGGCCGTTTATTTTGTTTTGATTAATTTTGTTTTCTTTACGTGACTTGAAGGGTTGCCAATTTATTTAATGCAAAATCTGTGTAGATATTGTCTTATCGGCTCAAAGTAAATAAAATACAAGGTATATTACTCCCCGTTTTTTCCGTGGCACAGAAAAAAAGCAAAAAAAAATTTCAACATGACAGTTGTACAGTGCTTTTCAAATTAGCTTCTTCATATTGGAGAGTGTGTGTATCACTTAAAGTGGTTATAATTTCTATCAGTGTATACACCTCAATGCTACCCTGCCTATCCACGATCGAGCGGTGTAGCGCTTATGTCAAAATTCTTTTTCAACAAAAACTGTACAAAACTTAACTCAATAAACAACGTGTTTTTCTTTGCTTTGATAATTTTCTGTTTTTATCTTTATAAACTCCGGATCCCATTAGGTTATGGGCCCAGGAACGTGTCCTGGTCGCGTATCGGTACGAAAGTAAAGTTTCGGTCGGAATCGCGAAATTAGCAGAGAATGGGCAGCAATGAAAAAGACGAATGCCTTCGCGTGTCAATGTTCGATGGCACAAATTTCCCCGCATGGAAATTTAGGATGCTGACCTTGTTGGAAGAACACGAGTTGGTGGACTGCATCGAAACTGAGATTGCGGATTTGGTGAAGCTGAAGGTGCAGAACAACGATTCGGCAGAAGCGAAGCAGCGATGCAAGTCTATGATCGTTTCCAGGATCCACGACGACCAACTGGAGCATTTTCAAGGAAAATCCACTCCCAAGCAGATGTGGGATGGACTAGTGGCTATTTTTGAACGAAAGAGTATGGCCAAGAGGATGCACTTGAACCGTCAGTTACATGAACTTAGGCACACGAGTGGCACTCTGCAGGAGCACTTCGTCAGGTACGACCGTTTGATGCGCACGTTTCAAAACGCGGGAGGAAAAATCGACGACATCGACGTGGTTTGCCGTTTGCTCCTCTCGCTTGGACCCGAATATGATGCTGTCGTCACGTCGATAGAATCACAAACAGAAGAACAGATAACCATGGATTTTGTGAAATACCGGCTCCTCGACGAGGATATAAAGAGAAGCACGGCGTCATCATCTAGCAACACTAATAATGAATCGGCTGTTTTCTACGGAGGTAGCTCTGGTCGAGACAAGCCGAAACAAAAAAGAGTTTTCAGATGTTTCGGGTGTCAAAAGGAGGGTCGTAAGCTGGCGGATTGCCCGGAGCGAAAGAAAGATCAGTCGGAAGCGTCTCGGAAGCCTTCGGCACACGTTGCGGAGGAACAAAGAGGTGGTGTTATTTTCTTAACAGATGGTCAGATAGCACCCAGCGAAGGAAGTCGGATTCGGTGGTATATTGATTCAGGAGCCACTGAGCATATCTGTAACGATGAACGATTGTTCGAGAAGCTGTACCCGCTAGCGAAGCCCATGGAAATCGCCATAGCTAAAAGTGGCGAAAGTGTAACGGCGAAACAAGCTGGAAATATTTCGGTGCTCTCGATGGTCGGTGACGAGATCATTGAAGGGACTGTGTTTGGAGCAATTTACATCCCCGAAGCGCGGTGCAACCGGTTTTCGCTCAGTAAGATTGAGTCGACCGGAATGAAAATCGTGTTCGCAAATGGGAAAGTGGAAATTCTGCGTGGCTCAGTGGCTGTAGCAACAGGTCAGAGAAGAGACAAGCTCTACGAATTAAATTTTTACACGTCAAAAGGAAAAGGCAGTGCTTCCTTTTTCTCAGGTCAGATAAACAAAATGACAGAGCTGTGGCACCGACGGTACGATCACCTTGGCGAGAAAAATCTGTCGAATTTGATAAGCTCAGACATGGTTTCTGGAATCAAGGTTGATAGCAGCGGGAAGTCTATGGCGATATGCGAACCTTGTGTGGCGGCTAAACAGACACGTAAACCTTTCACGTTGCGGGAGGAGCGACGATCAACTCGTGTACTGGAACTCGTGCATTCAGATGTGTGCGGGCCGATAACTCCAACCGGCTGGAATGGCGATAAATATTTCGCCACTTTCATCGACGATTGGACAAGGTTTACTGTGGTCTACTTGATTCGCTCCAAGGATGAAGTTGCCAGTTGTTTCAGAGATTACGTGGCGCAAGCTACTGCGAAATTCTGCGTCAATATTTCTCGTCTTTGTTCCGATAACGGCGGGGAATATACCAGCAAGGAAATGCGCATGTTCTGTAAAGAGAAAGGTATCAGAATGGAGTTTACCGTTCCCTACACCCCCGAGCAGAATGGAGTAAGCGAACGGATGAATCGGACTCTGGTGGAGAAGGCTCGTTCGATGCTTTTTGACTCCAAAATCGGACGAGAGTTCTGGGGCGAAGCCATTCAAACGGCCGCGTATTTGGCCAATAGAAGCCCCGCTTGCGCTCTTGGTCTTCTGGTGACACCATTTGAAATGTGGAACAACCATAAACCAAATGTATCGAAGATTCGAGTTTTTGGATCACCAGCGTATTGTCACATACCTAAAGAAGGAAGGAAGAAACTCGATAAGAAAACCTGGAAAGGAATCTTCGTGGGATATGGTGTGAACGGCTACCGAGTTTGGAATCCACTGGAAAGGAAAATCAGGATTGTTCGGGATGTCATCATTGACGAAAACTCACTGACTAATACGACTGGAAAGCAATCATCAATCGTGTACGTTAACAGATATACTGAATTAGAAGACGTTCCAAAGAATGAAGATATTTTGCAGGATGAAGTCATCGAAGAAGAAGATGCGGGTAACGGTTCGGATTCAGACGGATTTGACAGTTGTGAAAATGGATCCGTTGATGAGCAGTATGATGAGGCTAGGGCCAATGAGAGCAACGCTGGAACGAATTCGCAACGGAAAAGGCAGCCTCCAGACTGGCACAAAGATTATGACATGACGTTTGCTGGGTTTGCTCTGGGTGCAATGGACTATGTTGAAAATTTACCGGACAGTATTGACGAGATGAGGAAAATACTTGATTGGCCAAAGTGGCAAGTGGCCATTCAAGATGAAATCGATTCACTGTTGCGGAACAAAACATGGACACTCGCGAAGCTTCCGAAAGGTCGAGTACCGATATCATGTAAATGGGTGTTTCGTGTTAAGCCTGGAGATGATGGGATGCCAGATCGATATAAGGCACGCCTCGTTGCGAGAGGGTTTAGTCAACGCTTTGGATTTGATTATAATGAAACCTACTCACCTGTGGCTAGAATGGATACATTACGAGCAATGCTGGCTGTCGCGAATCAGGAGCAAATGTATGTGCACCAGATGGATGTGCGCACTGCGTTTCTAAATGGGGATTTGAGTGAGGAGATATTTATGACGCAGCCGTTAGGATATTAAGACAATCCGGAGTTAGTGTGTCGCCTGAATAAGTCTTTGTATGGCCTCAAACAAGCCTCAAAAGCGTGGAACGATCGATTCCACAATTTCATTATCGGACTAAGATTCAAGAGAAGCGGTAGTGACCAATGTTTGTATGTTCGTGGCGAAGACAAAAGGAAGGTGTTCCTGATCCTGTACGTGGATGATATATTGGTGATTGGTCATGATTTGAACGAGATCCGAGCCGTCAAAGATTGTCTTTCGAAGGAATTCAAAATGTCGGATTCTGGGGAAGTGACTAGTTTCCTCGGGATGAAAATCGAAAGAGACCTACAGAAGCGAGTTCTGCGAATAAGCCAACGTCGTTACTTAGAAGATCTTCTTCAGCGTTTCGATATGGTGGATTGTAAAGCTAGTTCCGTTCCAATGGAGTGCCGTCTACGTTTGGACAAAGAAAAAGAATCAGAGCGAACAACAAAACCTTACAGAGAACTGGTAGGGTGTCTGATGTACGTGACCCTAACGACTCGTCCGGATCTGTTTGCCTCGGTCAACTACTACAGTCAGTTCCAGACCTGTCCAACTGAGGAACATTGGAGATACCTTAAGCGAGTGCTACGATATATCAAGGGGTCCTTGGACGTTGGATTGGTATACATCGGTGACGATAAGGCAGACATCATTATGGCTTTTTGCGACGCAGATTGGGCGAATGACGTGATCGACAGGCGCTCAGTGACAGGTTATGTTTTCAAGATATTCGGATGTACAACAACTTGGCTGACGAGGAAACAACAAACGGTGTCGTTATCATCCACCGAAGCGGAACTAGTCGCTCTCTGCTCGGCAGTTTGTGAGGGTGTCTGGTTGGTACGATTGCTGGAAGAAGTTGGATACCAGTTAACGAGTCCAGTACAATATTTTGAGGATAATCAATCTACCATCAGGGTGGTGGTAGAACCAAAGGATCATGGACGATTAAAGCATGTCGATGTGAAGCTACAATTTGTTAGAGATCTAGTTCAGCAGGGGCGTATTTGTGTTAAGTACGTGCCTACGGAATTGCAAGCAGCAGATATAATGACAAAGGCTTTAACATCTGGGCAGTTTCATCGTTTACGGGAGAAGCTCAACCTTACACCGACCAGAAATTGAGCAGGGGTAAAGTGGTTATAATTTCTATCAGTGTATACACCTCAATGCTACCCTGCCTATCGACGATCGAGCAGTGTAGCGCTTATGTCAAAATTCTTTTTCAACAAAAACTGTACAAAACTTAACTCAATAAACAACGTGTTTTTCTTTGCTTCGATAATTTTCTGTTTTTATCTTTATAAACTCCGGATCCCATTATCACTAAAGGTGGCCGTACACTGTTTGTCCGGAGGTCAAATATTTGATATTTTTTGACAGATAAGGTTTGATTTGATATTTGTACAAACACTATTTTGTTTGCCACTCTTCAATTTTCAACAGTAGTAAACAATATCAAACACCGAACATGGAAAAAATCAACTGAAATATTCAAGGTAACCTAACCATGTACCGACAGGTTCGAAGAACAGACTGAAAAAATATTTTAGGCATCCAATAATTGAATATTTGCTTGTCGTGTTTTGTGTAGAATATATTTGATCAGTACACGTTGACTAAATTTTATCTGTCAAAAAGAGTCAAATATTTGGCTTCGGTCAAACAGTGTATGAGCACCCTAAGTGGTGCGGACTCAATCCACTTCAGTTTCAAGCAAATTCATGCATGTTTTCAAGCGATTTCTTGCAATAAATTTTCAGACCACCAGAGATGCCAGATTTACAGATATGTTTGTAAATTCACAGACATATCTGTAAAATACTTTTTTATTTTTGTTGTATACTTTTTGAATATACAGTAATTTACATTCAATGCGATATTCATCACAACAAAGATATTTGACTTACCGTATGACATTTTTCCATAGTTTTAATACATAAAAAGTTTTTATATTTTGTTTATATCAATACACATTACGTTACACCAATTTTTTGAGTTATTCTTTAACACTTTGCCGTCCGGCGTAACCACAGTGGTTACGTGTGCAAACTAGCGCCTAACTGCCGGTGTCACCACAGTGGTGTCACCGCAGTGGTGTCTGAGCATAGTATCGCTCAGTGGCCGACGATAGTACATCAGTATCTTTTGCATTCTGTTGGTGTTTTGTTTTGTAACAATATCTTGTACACGTCAACGTTTTATGATTTCATAAGAACTTTTGCCCTGACATCATTGCAGACGAAAGAGACGATCTGATTCTTCACGATGAATGAAAAATTGCATTCATTTTCTATACATACTATACATTTACTATACTATACTTCAAAATTTCATGCTAAAAAGACATAACTTTTGAACAACTGAACCGATTCAGATAATCGACATATCAAATTGAAGCCAATGATAGATCTTCTTTGAAAAAATATACATACTTGCGAAAAATATGGATTTTCGTTTTAGTAATTATTGGTTGTGTTAGTTTTCCATATTTTTTTCGATTGAAGATAGAGGGCGCTATATTTTTACATAATATTTTTTTAAAGCTGAGGTTTTTTTACGTAATGTATTTCGAAACAAATGAAGTGTCTTTTTAGTTTTTGAGTTATGATTTTTCAAATTTAAGTTGTTTCCAGTATTCGTTCAATATTTCTATGCAGCTAGACTAAATATATGCGGCTAGAATTACTAATTACCTAAATCGGTCCATTAGTTCAAAAGTTATGAATTTTTGAAAAAGTAATTTTTGGAAGAAAAGGCAAAAAATTATTTATCGTACCATCGGTTCAATTTGAAAAATCAGAACTCATAAATGACAAAAATCACATTTCTGATTTCTGGATATGTTATGTAAAAGACCTCAGCTTTCAAAAAAAATATAAAAAAATATAGCGCCCTCTAGTCTGAAGCCATGAGAACATCAAAAATCAAATACAATCAATAATTACAAAAACAAAATCTATTTTTTTGCAAGTGTTTTTCTAAAAAATACCATATAATTTTATTTAATTTGATATTTCGATCATCCAAATCGGTTCTGCAGTTCGAAAGTGAGGAATTTTCGAAAAAGTCATTTTTGGAGAAAAAAAGCGAAAAAAATGAATTTTTCGGACCACCCTAAAATATAAATTAGCACCATAATGAAAAAATGGAAACATACGGGTCAAATGTTTTGCGATAAAGGACAAATCTACCACTTTTCACGAAAGCTGGAAATATATATACAGCCATTCCATGTGAATGCGATATAGTGGTTATCAAGGCGCAAAATGATTTTTCGAATCACCGGATAACTTTGAAAAATCATATCTCAAAAGCGAAAAAAATAGCATCTATGAAATCGAGATATGTCGTGTAAAACGTCCTCAGCTTTCAAGAAAAATATAAAAAAATATAGCGCCAATGAAAACAATAAAAAACAACTACAATCGATACGAAATGAAATTAAACGAAATTACGGAAATGAAATTATTTTTTTTGCTAGCTCAATATTTTTCAATAAAAAGCTATGTCGATAATCTAAACCTATTCAGTGGTTCTAAAGTAATGAATTTTTGAAAATGTCAGTTTTGGGAAAAAGTGGGAAATGATATTTCGGACCACACTAAAATGGATATTTCCATTTTAGTGTGGTCCACACCCCAACGAAAAAATAAAAAATATGGGTCTAATGTTTTGCGATAAAAGAACAAAACCACCACTTTTCATTGCAATCTAAGAACCACTATATCGGTTTGGCATGGAACGGCTGTATATATACAAAATATATAATAATATACAAAAGACAATCTTACGTGCATCGCGATGTATAAAGTATTAATGAATCTGTGAAAATTAACGTTAAAAGACATTTCTACAGATCCGCACATTTTTACATACATTTCCACATTTTTAACAAACTTTCACATATTTTTACAGACCTTTTTTAAAAATCATCTGGCAACTCTTCGTTGCACTTTTTATCGAATATTTTCAAATCGCAGGAGTAAACATTTACGTGACTTCGTTAGTTTTTATTTCGTTCGTGGACATTGAAAATGCGTTGCTCAGTGAAAGGCTGCCCGAATACGAGTGAAATTGTTTGCGTAAGCTTTTATCGTATACCTTCGGAAACGTTTTTACAGACACACTGGGTCGATTTTTTCGGAGACAACAAACTAGTTCCGAATAAGGGTTCCCGTATCTGTGGAGTAAGTACGATTTTTGAAGTATTGAAAACCAAGTGTAGCAGACCTTTCATACATATTTTCAGGATCGTTTTGTGATAGAAATACATCGTTTCGTTTCAACTGGAAAGGAAACATCGTGAGAAACTGTAATGCCTTCCCAACAATTAAACCGGCATTTGACTCGGAGGATTATGTCCATCATCAACAAGAAGTGCAGATTGCTTTACCGTTATATTCATTATCAGCACTAGCGGATCATAATTACGCGGATTCCATTCGGTCAGCTTCACTAGCAAAAAAAAAACGTTAGAAAAAAAAACATTTCACTTTTGCTATGTATTCATGTATCGAAATTCGCCAATGTTGAATTTTGCTTTTGTAGGTTGTTGATTTCCTGTCAGGTTTTGATACCTTGCATTATGAGATGTTCTTTCAGAGATGCAATGATCAATTGAACAATTGACGGAAAATGTAATTCATTCATTTTATAAGTTTAATTATTTTTGCCTTTGATCACAATACCTTTTTTATAGTGTTGATTATCATAAAAAAATAACACTCCTGATCGTTGGATCTGTTTTGACATTTCAATTGGATCTTTTTTGACAGCCGTTTTGATTCAGTCCGCACTACCTAGGTGTATCATACTAGCGATGTAATATACCTGGGGCCTGTTGTAAAATCGAAATTTCATTAACAATAATATATTTGACTTACTGTGAAGACATTTCTAAGACATTATGTAGTGTGTGAAGACATTTCAGTATCATAGTATGGTAGACTTTTGTCTCAGTGTCAATCTCTCGCTTTTTCACGACCACTCCACAAATCGAAGGGTTTCCGGTTACATACAATAATTAGTTTAATACATATGGTTTGAATAACAACCAAAACTTCAAAGCTGAAATACAAATGAGTTATCCATAAAATTGTTTTCCAAATGAGAATTATCCATTCTATTTTTTCGCATGTAGCACCTTAATAGAACACTAATCATAGTTCCGTTTTTGCGGAAGATTTTGATCAACGTGTACTGATCAAATATATTCGAGAAAAAAAGCAAAATTCTGTTATTAGATGCCTAAAATTTTTTTTCGATCTGTTCGTCAAACCTGTCGGTACACGGTTAGGTTATCTTAAACATTTCAGTCAAATATTTCCATATTCGATGTTTGACATTGTTTGCTAATGAGGATAATTAAAGAGTGACAAACAAAATAGTGTTTAGACCAAATTGTTGCTATCATGGTTGACATTTTACTACCTTGTTTTTCGCACCGGTGGTTATTAAACGAGGATGTTTGTTTTTGTTGTTATGATTGTTTGCTCCGGGCTTTGAGAAATTCACGCGTCGTCAAAAGGAAAGCAAAAAGCAAAAATTTATAAAACAACTTAATCACAACCAACGCATAACGGAGAGAATTAAAACAAAATTTAGACTTTTGCAGTAAATAGCAACCTTGCGATGAAGTTACTACTGTCTTACTAAACTTATGAACCGGCTGCTACTATGGGGGTGCGCTGTTATTTCATTACCAGAATGGTAACTCCCTATGTGGTTGCCAAGTTATGGTGGAGGGTTGTCCAATTGTGTTTAGTAACCGAATTTAGCAATTGGTGGGGATGCTCTAACTCAGTGGTGGCCAAGTATAGGCATGGTGCGGGCCGCAATGATTTTTTTCTCACTACTTTTTATAATGAAATGTAAAATATACGTATTTAGGTAGGTATGTAGGTTTGTAACTAGTCTCGTTTTGTTAACCATTCTAGTTGTTCTTTGCATCGTTCCAAATATATTCGCTTCAATCTGAGCATCAATGAATGACTTACATATCGATGTACGCACGAATTAATTTATCCAATTCATTTCGACTGATGAACGCTTTTTTTCCGAAGAAGATTGCGTTGAACGTATTCATGAACAAGATAGATTACACTGTGCAGCACTGCCCATGATTGCATAGAAGACGTAATCGACAACACTATTAGTGTTGGAAAAACACATTTTTGTTGTTTTTTGGCCTACAAGCATAACCATTCAAATTTCCGATGAAATTATCTGTCCAGTTGAAGGATATTATCGGTCTAGGTGATTTTGCGGACATTAACCTTTTTTCCAATTTGGAAAACGCTTGCGTCTATTTATGCGGAAAATCAATCGTTTCAATGAACATTTGTCCGCATAGCTAGACGTAATCATCAGGTTGCTCTGTTTGTAGCTTTAGGATTTACAATTCCGATAATAATCAAAGCGTCTCCGTCGATAGTGTCAGTTGTTATCGGATAAAATCAAAAAGGTTTGGAAGAAATTTAGTGAAATATCTAGAAAAGCTGCTCTTGATTTGTTGCGAGTCTAGAATAGTACATTTTTCCTGAAGAATACTCTAGGATATGATAAGAACAGCAGGTTCGTGTTTTTTCAATTAATTGAGTTTGTAAAGGCATTCTGCAATGTTAGTAATTTTAGCAACATGATTCACCGATATCATGATCAATCGCATAAATATGGTGGAGTTACTTACTCCAACGGTACGAGTAAATGCTAAGTATTTGGAATAATTGAATTTTGAATCCGAGGAGTTATAATGCTAAAAACCAATATTATTTTTATTTTACTACTAATCTGATTGTTTCATTATCTACTCAAAGATTCAAATGCCGAAATTTAGGCAATTATAACATTAAAAAAAACACAATTGTTTCTCTTTGTATATCGTGTACACAAAATAGTAATTATATGAGCTACGTTTCAATGGTTTCTTATATTCATCTATTAGCTAGGTAATAGGACACCATCGTGACAGACATGTTTGGATTCTACAAAGAATGTGATTCAAATGTAGATTTAGCTTATAGCACATAATACTGACAATTGTTGATTTTCGAACGATGTATGAGAGCTGTATGAAACTACGTCTGTTATGCGGACAAACAGTAATTTTTCGGAAACATTTTTTTTCAAAATTGCTCAAATGTTTTCGAACAAAAAATGTTTATTTGCATGTTGAGCAAACGTATTACATTGTGTAGAATGTTCATTTTGTCGTTTACGTCTCCTATATAAACATGGGCAGAGCAGTATCGACCTCGGACATTCCTTTTTGGGTCTATCACCTACATTCCGTATACACGAATCGTTCATTTATTGAAAAAGATTTGAGCAGCTCGTAGATTTGTTTTGCCGCACACTGAGCAACAGGAAAAAAAAATGTTCACCGTACTTAGTGCTGAACCTGATTTTCATTGACTGTTTGCCACTTTTGCTAATCAAACGGAATATTGAAACATAAAATAAATTAAAGTAAAATAATCTGGTTAGGATGAGCGATCGCGTTTTGATTCTCAGCATTAGTGTGAGCTGAGAAAAAACTGATTTATAAGCTTCTGAAAGGTGTATTTTATCAAGTGAAGATAACCCATAGCCATCATCGATATGAGCAAATGAGTTCATTTTGTGTACAATTCAAATTAAATCGAATAAATACTATAGATAAGATTGCAAGTAGCTCACAAGCTCACTTTCATAATTTTAATTTTAAAAACGTGCTAATTCCGCCTGGAAAAAAATATTACCTTTGACGCTCCCTTAAACTGGTAAACGAAGCTCAATGCCGTTAACGCAATTTTTTTTTTTTCATGAATAATTGCATACCTAGATTGTACTATCGCGAGATGAAAAATGGAAGGTGGGAAGATTTTTTAAATCTGTGACGTCACAGATTTTGTTTATGTTTGTTACTTTTCTTATAATAATCCACTACATAGGAAAAGTGTTGTGATTAAACGTAAAAATAGGCAAATGAAATGAACGAACTAGTTTGTTTTCCTAAATCAATGCTAGCGTTCAAATCAACAATGTAAAATCAACTTGAAAATAAATTTTATTGGCTCCGTATGACTTAGATTGGAACGAAAAGTTTTCCGCTTAAGTCTTAGTTTTAGACGACTGAAGTTTTCTGCACCCTAATTGTGAAAAAAGTAATTCCATTTGCTGACACAAGTCAAAATTCCATGAAGCTGCTCTAGAATCCAAACATAGTAGACATTAGAATACTATTTCTGAAATCAATGAAAAAAAAAATATTTTTTTTAATTAGCTTTTGTATATCCTTTTTAACGTTATTCATTGACACATTCAATTTTGTATCATTTGAGTAACTGACTGGTATACCTGGTATGTGAACTTCTTTCTGGCTACTAACACAATCAAAGTTCAACATAACCAAATCCCGTGAATCTTCGCACCTTCTATTCTTCATCTCGGTACTATCGCAATGTCCTGGAAAAAAGGTAATGAAGATGGTCGAGTTTCGAGCGACATAGCATGCGCTGCCATAACTATTTCGCAAATAGTGACGTCAGTCGTTGTGTTTATCTTTGATTGCCCGCCGCATCCATGTGAAAATGCTATTTTCAGAAAGTAATTTATCAATTAAAAACGTTCATTTTTGTAAAGCTCCCGTTGACTTTGAGGCTAATGTGATAGCGTGGAGTGAATATTTGTGAAATCACGTCGAAAAAGACGGATGAAAGTGATATTTCCATGCAGCATTTTCATTAGCCCACGTTCATAGAAACAAACGAAGTTTCATTATTTTACCGTTATGAAGTTGATTTTTCGAAGGCTCTCAGTGTCGATGTGTATGTTGTGAGATAATAATCGCCAATTAATCAAAATTTCACCCAAAATGTTACTGTTTTCGAGAACTAAGCATACGACTGCTCTTTGGACCTTTTTACCACATGAATAATCGAAATAAGCCACGATATAGTTGTCATCTGTTTAAAAACAACCAGTTGAATGATTTCATGAGAATTTTGGCCTAAATTATCATGCAACCGTGAGTACTTTCAACATTGTTTTGTTTCTTCCATATACATTCCATATTGAATGCAAATAATTACGACACGATATTTTGTTTGCCAATACAGATACACTTCGCCTACTGCTCCACCTCTATATGTACATCATTGGTACTATCGTATATCGCCGTTCTGCATTAACACACTGTCGTGAGGAAAACATTCACTGCCTGATGCTTGGTTCAGCCAATAACAAACTCAAATCTGTATACAACTGATACGCCAAAACAACAACAAAATGAATCGTCCGCGGAGATATTGTTGTTATCGCGATTGCGATACGAATAGTTTTTCGAATCCAGAGCGCACACTGTTTCAGTTCCCAAAGGATGAAGTTAGGGCGAACAAATGGCTCGAGGCCGGAGCAATCGAGAAAGTCGACTCATCGCCACGGTTTATGTGCGATCTGCATTTTTCCAGGATTTATATGTGCTTCAGTTCCCGTAGGAAAATGCTGCTAAATACAGCCGTTCCCTACCCCTATGGTGTGAGCGACGAGGATCAGGATCAGGAACAGGTCCAGAGTACTTCACAGGACATCCGAGATGAAGAATCTCTCAGTGATCGTAAGCATATAAATTGGCATTTCAGGAATCCTCAAATTAGTTAACGTATTTTCTTTTAGAAATAGAGGAACATGAAATGCACACAGAAATATTATACGTGGATAGTGAGGAAATCCAAGAACCAGAGGAAATATCAGACGAACGAACCGTTGTGATTAAACGACCACTGACTACATCCCCAGGAACGCATTCCAAAGCGAAACTTCTTAAGATTGAAAAATTTCCTACTGCTGCGCGCTCGACCGTGGTTTCCTCGTCCTCACCAAGTACGAAGTCTGATCCTCTAAAGACCACCAGTGCTCCAGAAGCTTTGATTCTACGGAAGATTAAATTGAAGAAAGCATCTAAGCCTGCTGAGGCAAATTCCGAGAAGATTGTAGTTATGCAGAAAACCATTAAGATTGAGGAAGAGAATGACGCGTCAAAGCCACTGGAACGAATTAGATCCTCGTTGAGCTTATCTCCGGCGAAAAAAAGTCCCCAACGTAACGCAGAGCATGCAGAAAATCCTACTGGAACAACGCAAACACCACAACCAGTTTTGTCACCCGCCAGCAGCAGCAGTTCTAAGACACCGCTGATCGAAACATCCATTCAGACCAATACTAAAGCCAAGGAGAAGAACGAATCAATTTACGAGTTTATTTTCAAGGGAGAGGAATATGTTCAGCTGCCAAAAGCTCAGTATGTTGCCGAGAAGCAGGAGATAGAGTGTCTGGTAGATCAATCTCAACAAGAAAAATGTGAGCTGCAAAAGCAGCTCGATTATTATAGAAAGATCGTCAACCAGTTGAAGCTGACACTTCAGGATGTGCCTGAATAAATTTTTGCAATGATTTCATCTATCTAGAACGTGATTGTTTCAATTAATTCAATGTTCATATGCGCGAGTGGTCGTATAGAAAGGTTTGATGATAAAATAAACAATATACAGTAGAGCTCCTATTATTCTCAAATATGATGGCAAGATAACGCAGATAACGTAAGAGAAAAATAAATATTCAACGTTCGCATTACAGAGCCAACCCAGCAAACATTAAATCGTATAACTATTGCACATGCTAAGCCGCATATAAATTCGTATCAAATTACAATCATATAAAATATCAATTCTAGGAAGGTTCATGTTTAACCGAAATCGTATAAAATGCAAAAACACAATTTTCTATATCACTGATGGATTAAGTCGTATATCGGTATAACGATCATCCTAGTACCACAATATGCAGTTTTATACACTCAGATTCTATCCATTTGTTTTCGGGCCTGATGATATGGTACAGATTAATTTGCCTCTCTAAATCACCAATCACCACCAGAAATCGACACTGTACATACGACACCAGGGGGTCTCCGTAGCCACATTGGTTGCGCGTTCGCTTAGTAAGTGATCGATCATGAGTTCAAAACTCAGGACCCTCATTGACCATCTTTGTGTTATTACAGAATAACCACGTCCACGCAACAATCATCAGCGATGGAGATCGATCCACGGTCGAAATAAGATCGATTCATCCATACAACTGCTCTGCTCTGCAAGACACATCGGGCTGCTGTTCTATAAATAACTCAACCAATGATCAATCAACTGTCTCCGCTGTCCGGTCTAACTGGATAATGGAAGAACAGAAGGAAAAAACTCTTACGCCTAAATGGCTATTGTGTAAATGTACTATATGCAATGGTATAGAAGGAATTCTCTTTACGCCGAGAAATGGCAACTGTGTAATGTGCTAATTATTGATATGATAACCATGTGACATGTACACGATAAAAATTCGGCTCTGTTACAGCTAATATGCTAATGAGCCTGAAATAAACAAATGGGATAAAAAAAATACGACACCGCGAATCTTGATATATCAAATTCCTAATATAATGGAATATGGCCTCAATTACGATCTAATATGATTTACTGTTGAACGATTTTTCACAGTATGTAATGAGATGAGATTTAATATGTAGCGAGGTTTTTGCATCTTATGCGATTTTAGATGTACACAATGTATGCTTTGAACGACATTATATACGATTTTGATTTGAATCCACTTTATATGCGAATTAAAACTAGGCTGACCAAACGTACCGTTTTTAACGGGACAGTACCGTTTTTTCGACCGATTTTGATTGTCCCATATTTTTATCGATTTGTACCATATTTTGAGTATACAGAAAATTCTCATATTCCTTAATATTCCAATATCATTATTTTCAATAATTTTAATCGAATGAATATCTGATGAATGAATTGGGATTTACATTGTTGAATTCGTTGAGATTTCACACAACTGTCTTCAACATGCAATCGATATTGAAAGCACCGTTGTAAAACTTTATAAAGATATTCATATTTACACGTTGGAAAAATTGACGAGTTTTTGTTATTTCGTCGTTGAACATGGTGCTAAATTACTTGAGCAGGGTAACACACGATTCCTTTCTCTTGGACCTTCTAACGAGAGGATTCCTAGTATTTTTGAAGGATTGCGCTCTTATTTTCTTTCACGAGAAAAGTTTCCTGTTGTACTACGGATTTAACTGAAAACCGATGCTTAAAACTATAATTGCTTTCAACCAGAGACATCAGTTGGTTGAAAGATCACCAACATTTAGTTGTCGTGTTGAAAGAGACGATGTATCTTTCACTGATATTGCCGTTAATTTTGAGGATTTTATTAAAATTCTCACTAGCGTCAAATTGTCTTCAACTCGATTATCCCCAAAGTTAGTCTGAAACCATGGTTCAAATATCTGTAATTTAAGCTAAGGTGACATTGACTCGGAGTACGCACGAAATTTTGATTGTACGATAACTGACGAAGAGAAACAAACAATTTTGTTCGGTAGAAGCTGGCGAATTCGAACGAAACAAGGGGGAAGCAATGTAACCACACAAATACAACTCAACTATTTTCAACTTTCACTATTGCATACAATTCGTACGACTACTTTTCCGCATCCAGTGTCACCTTAGCCTTAGTCGGACTTCATTCGCAACTTCTCCCGACTTATATCCAATCACTGTTCGTTATGGCGGGTTTACATTAGGGAGATCTATAGCTATAGATGGATTTATTCACCCGAAAATAGATGTAAACGGGTGAGAATATATACGATACATTTCTCCGAGGTATAAATGTATAGGATGAATAGAATACATTCATGCATATGTAAACGCTGGTGAATTTCTTACTGGTGAGAAATCACTGAAGTTGGATGCAGTTCTACTTCAGGTGAATAAATTCACCAAAAATATGAATGTATTCATTATATAAGTTCGCGCTAGTGTAAACAGTTGATGCGATTTCTGTAAATCTCATCATATTTCTTCACACGAATATATCACTAGTCTAAACCCACGCTTAGACGTGCTGTTATTTCGTATCAATCTTACCGGGAACAATACCTGCGTTTGTGATGAAGGTTATCACGACATTGAGCATGTCGTGTTAGGTGTATCCCAGATTGAATTTAGTAAACTCTCTTCGGGCCCGAGGGAAAGAACCCATTGTGCAGGTGCGGGATATGTTTACTAGGTTAGACCGAATCTATTTTTTCCTCTGAACTATCGATCTCCGTGTGTAAACATCAAAAGTGTCCAAATCTCCTTATGTCCCCTCCCCTTTATTCCTCCCCTTCATCCTATTATCCGTAGAATAAGCAAATTGTAAATATAATTTAGAATTGAAAATAGATTTAGAATTTGACTTCATCAAATTTATACAACAGAACCTGTAAAAATAAACGATTTTTTAAAAATAAAACTCTTCAACATTAAAGGAAAGAAGTATTTCTGACTATTAAGGAGCAAAGTTTAGTTGATTCAGATGAAACACAGTGAACGAAATCTTTTTTAACTGTGAATAATTTTGCGATACTGTGTTGGAGTATATTGAAAAATGAAAAGTTAGTCTAGTAAACACACAACAGTATAATTGAATTTTATTGAAGTTAACCCATTTTGTGCCAAGCGTTCGAAAAATCGAACAGCAACTTTGATAATTTTTCTTGTCTTCGGAAAGCAACAATATGGTAATGTTTTTGCACCAAAAGATAGCTTAACTTGTTGGCTACCACTTACCATCAATTTCATTTAATTTTGAATAGCTTTATTGGGCAATGAATTCGATTTAATGCAAGTATGTCCGGAAGGTGTTTTCAATTTCAATAGAAAAACCCAATAAATAACAAAAATATGTAATTTTTTCTACAGCATTACTTTGATAAAAGAACACATATTGTGATGTAGGGCAAAAATCATACGATTGGGCCTCCTACAGGAAAAAAAACAGCCGAGGAAATTGAGTGTTCGAAAAATCGAACGTTGGCCATAACGAACATTTTTTTTCTACTGAATCAATACCAACACATCTAACCTCCGCAGCGCATTCTGGTTTGTTTACATTGGAAGACGGAAGGTTTTTTTTCATTCAATTTTGCGTTTTCAATTGTGAATGTTTGTAAGTATCAATTATTTTAACAAATATTGTCGGAAAGCTACACTTTTGTCCGTATAACCTTAGGTGATGGCGGTCCGCAGAATTTCGTGCGTGGAGGAGCTGGAGGAAATCATCAGTACGTGGAATGATGCTTCTAGTGAGATTGCCGGTGTAAATATTCTTCCGCCGGATCAGGTGGGCGATCTCACCGATGAGGAAAACCTTAATGACGATTCAATTCAACAGAATGACAACATCCCTACCCTCAATGCTGTAGCAGGAACTTTCGAGATCGAAACTTTTGGTAGTATCGATGACATTGCTGAATTGACGACTCCACAAGATCATGCACACAAAGCTGCCGCTCAAGATAAACATTTCTCAGGCAAGATGGCTCTGCCCTCCACTTCACGTAAGAGAGGTAGTGAAACACAGACCTTGTCTCAAACAAAACAGCAAGTGTTGGAGATTGGCTATAAGCCATTGAGTGCATTTCCGGAACCCCATTGGAAAAGTCTTACAACGGATAAAATTGAATACTCTGTTTCGCCTAATAACGAACCTCTGGCTAATAAACAACAAGAGTTGTTCGATACAATCAAAGATTTATCACCGTTACAACTCTTTCTCAAACTGTTTGATGATGAAGTCATATCACTTATTGTACGGGAGACAAATCGATATGCTGGCCAGCAAAATTCCACTTTTCTACTCGACATCATAACCTTGAAAAGATTCATTGGAATACTGCTGTTATCTGGATACCACACCCTCCCCAATGTTAACGATTATTGGTCCAATGAACCTTCCTTGGGAGTTCCTATTGTTAAGCAGTGCATGTCCAGGAATAAGTTTCGCGAGATAAAAAAGTTCATTCACTTTTCAGACAATTACAACCTGAATAAGATGGATAAAATGGCTAAGGTAAAAAAATTGCACTTGTTGAAAGTCTATTAATTTTTTTTTCTTTCAATTAGCTTCGTTCGTTTTTTGAAGTAATGAATCAAAAATTCATGCAGTTTGGCGTTTTCAGTGATAATTTGTCCATAGATGAGCAGATGGTACCATACTTCGGTAGACATTCCTGCAAAATGTACATAAAAGGAAAACCGATAAGGTTCGGTTATAAAGTATGGTGTCTATGCTCAACAGAAGGATACCTCTATCAATTCATGCCATACTGTGGCGCAAGTGACAACTACAACAGGACAGTGGGCTTAGGGGCCGATGTTGTGTTGCGGTTGCTTGGACGAGTTGAGCACCCTACTAGATATGTCATCTACTTTGACAATTTTTTTACAAGCTACCTGTTGATGTTGATCCTAACAGAACTGAAAATCGCAGCATCAGGTACCGTTCGATCGAACCGTGTTGGAGGTGCATTGCTCAAGACAGGAAAAGAGCTTCCGAAAGGTCAATATCATTGTCAGCTCGACGATTGCAACAAAATCGTATTCTGTCGATGGCAGGACAACAAGGAAGTAACAATCGCTACAAACTTTGATCAAATTAAACCAACTCATTCTGTTAAACGTTGGCGCAAAGGAGTGCAGGGTAAAAGTGCCGGCGAACTTGTTACCGTGCAGCAGCCACATGTGTTGTATAACTATAATAAAAATATGGGTGGCGTAGATTTGCACGACAATGCTGCGCAGAACTATCGGATCAACATTCGTTCAAAAAAATGGTACTGGCCTCTATGGATAAATGCGTTGAATTCTGCAGTCGTAAATTCGTGGAAATTGCACTGTTTTGTAGCGAAACACAGAGGCGAAACTTCCTTGCATCAGAAGGAATTCAGAGTATTGATTACTCAAGCGCTGTTACTGACTGGTGATCCAACTACGAGCGACGAGGAAAAGGAGGTTGAAGATTTTGTCCCCAATAACATTCCCCGTATTAGCGGAGGACACCTTATTATAAGGCATCCCGAATTAAAAGTACGTCGCTGTCAGTGGAGAAGCTGTGGCAAACCAACATATTATCTTTGTAAAAAATGCAACAAACATTACCATATCAAGTGCTTTGATAAAATCCATGAATAAAGTCTTACTATTACGATAATCTGTAACATTGATGACGTATATTTAGTTATTAAAATAAACTGTTTTTCCGCAGCGTATTTATACTTTGCAAGTTTTTGAAATTGTTTGATTTTTCGGGAATTGGATTATAGGAAAGCAACGATTATTAAGCGTTGACATTTCTCTACCAGGAACACGATAAAAAAGCAATAGTTTTCGTTTGAAAAAAAAAGCTTGCCGGTAATAAGTCAAAATTTGATAGGTCTCATATCTCCGTAGGTGGATGAATTCAGGTTTTTTCTTTGAAGACTCTTATCTTCCTGCGCTTGTTCGTCTAGGAATGTAAAATTGAAGCATTTATGAATGTCGTATATTTGTTAATTGAAGAGACTTTTTGTTGGCAGTGTGTTTGTACTTGCGAAAAAAAAGTGCAGGTTTCGGCCAATGTTCGATTTTTCGAACAGTCATTTTCCGGAAAATGGAAGATGGGAAAAAAATAATTCTTGTACATTAGGGTTTCCAAGGTGCCAATAATCAAAATTAGACCAATGGATTTCACAAAAAAAATAATTTTTACGGCTTGGTCGTTAATGGGTTAATTCCTAACCGACCATTGAAAGTAGCATTAGTAAAAACTTTCTTTTCCAGATGAATGCAAACATGTTATTTGATGAATACACAACAACTAAAGTAGTTAAAATTGATAAAATACGGTGATGGTAGTACTAATAATTCTTGCCAGTTGCAAATCGTTGGGTGCAAATATCCTCAGAAATGGAAAATGAATTTCTATAGTGTAACATAGTTTACTCTTTATATTTCCATTACACGATGAAAGCGAACCGTGTGTACGATCCTAAAATAACAATTTCAACTATCGGGAGCGGTTGCAATAAAACCCAGTGCAATAAAATACTGAAAGAAAAGGGACCAAACCGATCGCACACATTTCTTATCGCGCTAGGTTCCGTTGCCCTTAGAATGCAGTTACGAATCTTAGATAAGCTTTAGCCAGAAGTTGAATGTGTTGAATCACAGATAAGCGATAGGTAAAGAACTTATATGCAAAGGAGCAAGAACGTTTATAGTTGTCTCTTTCTTTCACACGTTAGATTTAAATTTAGGCTAGAATTAGGACACAAAAAATTGTATAAAAACCCAAGGTTCTCTGAATAAAGCAGATAGTCTTTGAAATCGTGCCGTACGATTTAAGTCCAAAACCTCCAATTGAATCGACTGACGAGAGTTCTTCAGATTCAAGTTTCCCAACGCCCGCAGCAATAGTTGTATAATTTGCGCTCGGAGTTCGTGAAGATCTTGTACTCGTTGATCCTCCCGCTTAGTTTATATTTGATAGATTAATCAGCTCCCGTTCATTGCTCGTTCCGTACGGAATTAGTGCGAAGGCAGTCAGTTCAATTTGTTGAAAGAAGTAACTCTGAGTGGCTTCCGTTCGTGGCTCGTTCCATAGGGAATTAGTGCGAAGGTTGTCAATTCAGTTTGTTCCAGGAACAAGAGTAATTCACTCGACACTTTTTCTAGTGCCAATCCAGATTCGCAAGGTTTATTCCTTCGCATCAACCGAGTTTGCGTATTGGGCATCTTTTACATTCAACGAAATCTGAGAACCCCTATATTGGTTTGACATGAAATGGCTGTATAAAAATGTTTAATTGTTTGGTTTTATACTCGGTTAACTCAATAAAATTCTTAAAAAAAAATGGGTTTTGGTCTTTTTGCTTACGTGTCCCGTTTTTAGTCCGGAACTATATGGTCAGCACAATTAAAATACGCTAAGTAATGTGATTCAATGTTTGCTGGGTAAATTGTTAATATTTACCAAAAAAATCATAATGGGCCTTATTCCCGTATCCACTTACACTTACGTTTCCACTACGCTTACATCTCACTTCACTTTTTTGCGTTTCCACCGATCGTGAAGTGTAAAAAATGAACTTCGTGTAGAATGTAGAGTGGATACCAAAATGACTCTGTGTTCATTTCCGATGTCGTTTCTAATGGCGCGTTTACATTTGGGAGATCTATAGCTGTAGATGGATTTATTCACACGAAAATAGATGTAAACGGGTGAGAATATATATGATACACTTCTTCGAGGTATATATAACCACTATGAATAGAATAAATTCAGGCATATGTAAACGCTGGTGAATTTCTCTTTGGTGAGAAATCTCTAATGTTGGATGCAGTTTTACTTCAGGTGAATAAACTCACCGTTGTTGTTGATGTTGCATTTGTAGGGTGATGGTGATGTCCATAACTATATATAGGGCCTTATTCCCGAATACACTACACGTGAAAACCATGTGTAGTGAGTACAACCTTATTCCGGAATACACGCCACTGTAAACATTTGGTAGAATTAATTATCAATACACCGAGTTCATCCACCGATATTATTCTGATTTACACTTCACGCTCTCTTTTGTGTAAACAGTCATACACTCTCCCGAAAAGTTGGTATATATGACGAGCTTTTTGGTAAATATTATCAATATTTAATAAATGTTTGCAATACGAATTCTTCGTACATATTACACGATATGATGTCAAATCGGCCATTACAACCCAGTATAAGCAGTCGGTTTATGCATATATATATACCTTTATGCATATATTGTTATAAATTTATTGAGCTTTTGTATGCATCTTTATTCATTTATTGAACTATCTGAACTATTTAAAATATTTATTGAACTATCTAAACTATCGACATCTGATCCTGCTTCGATGGCTACAAATTAAGAAAAAATACACAGTTTTTACTATGAATAGCTACGACAGACTACTCAATTCTCACCATTACCCTCTCCCAGGACCAGCTTGTAATTACTTCTCAGCCAAACACATTCGGGAGATATCATGAAACTGACAAAACCCAGATGGCATTAAGTGAAGCTAGCTTTATGCCCCGTTGCAACATTGACTTGACGCGCAGGATACGGAACCTGCGTCGTGACGAATCCGGAAAACATCTAATTGATTGAACCACCGATCACAAACGTCTGCAAAACGTTTATGAAGTTGTCCTTGACCGAATCCAACAGGTAGAACAAGGACTCGACAGGGCTCGTTTTTGTGTATCGAAGTACCCAGATTCCTTACTAAAGGGTGTGTCACATCAAATTGCATCACGGAGAAAACGCTGTAGAAATTCAATTTTTAGGAATTATATCTTCAGCTTTCGCTTATAATCAGATAAGAGTGTATAGATCACGTTGGCCATGCTTCACTGTCAATTTTTCGTAAATTTGGAAAAATGTCGTCGAACGAAAAAGAGCGTCGTGAATTAATCCAGTGCACTCATTTCGAGAATCCGGAGTTGTCACATCGGAACATCGGTAAGATGCTGGGAATCGTCCAATCCACGGTCAGCAGAGTACTAAAACGATACTTCGAGAACCTAACCATCGACCGGAAGGTGAAGAACGGCAAAAATGGATGCTCCGTCAGTGAAAAAGATCACAAGCGCGTAGTTAAGCAGTTTAGACGTGATCCGAGAAGTTCGGTCCTGGATGTCGCCAATAAGCTGAATTTGTCAAGTTCATTCGTCCAGCGGACCAAGCAGCGGGAGGGCCTGCGTACATACAAGGTTCAGAAGGCTCCTAACCGCGACGAAAGGCAAAACATGGTGGGGAAGACGCGAGCCCGGAAGCTGTACACCGAAATGCTGACGAAGCCGCATTGCCTGGTAATGGACGACGAAACCTACGTCAAAGCGGACTTTCGTCAGCTGTCGGGCCTGTTGTTCTTCTCCGCAGAGGACAAATTCAGCGTTCCGGAGGAGATTCGCAAGCAGAAACTATCCAAGTTTGCCAAAAAGTACATGCTGTGGCAAGCGATCTGCTCTTGCGGAAAGCGGAGCGCCCCCTTCGTGATAACCGGCACGGTAAACGGGCAGGTTTACCTTAAGGAGTGCCTACAGAAGCGCTTACTACCACTATTGAAGCAGCACGAGGGCCCGACCATCTTCTGGCCGGATCTCGCTTCGTGCCACTATTCAAAGGACGTGTTGGAGTGGTACGAAGCTAACGGGGTCACCTTCGTGTAGTGTCCATCATATGTTGTTAATTATAATCTTGTATTAATCTTGATTTTACCACACCTGAATCTGATAGACCTTTGACTATATTATTAGGCATACCTCTTTTGTTAACACCTTGATCCACAAAGAATAAAATAGTCTTTATACGTTCACGTTCAAGAGTAGACGCGTTTTTTATTCTACGTTACAAACGGCCCAGACTCTACATTGGCGAACGAGGAGAAATTTTTTCATCTGTCGTGGAAATTTTTGAAAACGTATTGACGAGCAGCGTAAACCGCTGATATTTTGATATTTATATTTACACGAATAAGGTTTCAGTTGGAGTAAGTATTGAATCAATCAGAAATTGTCTCCGGAGTGCATTATTTGGTATGGTGTTGAAAATTGGTGGTAAATGGAAGAAATAGAGAAAACAAAATGGAGTCATCACCATGATTATCGGAAATAGAGAAAAATCAAATTATACGATAAAGGATAAATTGAAAGTGACGAGTAAAAGCATTACTACATGGTGGACAAATCCAGAGTGAAAATTCAAGTTTATATTAGAGCGAATGAAGCTATGGACCTTGCGTTACTGTGGTGATTGATTGTAGAACTCTAGGAAAGATCTGGAAAGTGGAGTTGAGGTTAGATTCGACAAAAATGAGCATGTGTGGGAACAAAATTTGGTGATGATTATGGATGTACCGTTTTTTTTCATGCCGCAGTTGGATGTGATTAGAAAATGTTATCTACCTGGATATTTTTAACATGATGAAGGGAGTGAATCGACGATGAACAATTTTAGCAGCATGATGCAATAATTATTGGAAGCATCTTAGGTAAAGATGTTTAGTCGTTAGTCGAACCGTGTTTATGTATCACGGGGAAGCAGTGAGTCAAAAGCCAAGGTAAGTCAACTGATTGCCTTTAACATGGCATGACTGAGGCGAAATAGAAGTAAAAAAATGGTGAAAGGAAATGAGATCCAGATTCACCAGGCATTATTGGTCGGATCGAAAATTTTAATTGATAGCCGAGATCTTTAATTGAGTCATGAGCCGAGAGCTGGATTCTCATTTGATAAAGCAAGAAAAGGTGAAATGAGCTGAGTTCTAGATTCATCTGATTTTAATTGGAATGTTTATTGGTAATGATCATTGAAGTGAGTCAAGAGCCGAGAGCTGGATTCTCATTTAATAAAAAAAATGATAATGGAATGAGCCAAGCTCTGGATTTACATGATTTTAGTGCAATGTAAATAGATAATTGTCATTGAAGTGAGTCAAGAGCCGAGAGCTGGATTCTCATTTGATAAAGAAGCAATAATAATTCATCTGATTTAGTTGAAATGTTAATTGGTAATTATCATTTAAGTGAGTCAAGAGCCGGGAGCTGGATTCTCATTTAAAAAAAAATAATGAAGATGGAATGAGCCAAGCTCTGGATTTACATGATTTTAGTGCAATGTAAATAGATGATTGTCATTGAAATGAGTCAAGAGCCGGAAGCTGGATTCTCATTTGATAAATAGCAAGAATGAAAATGAAGTGAACTGATTCCTAGATTCCTGAGTTAGTTTTATATACCTTTCAATTGATCAGAGGACAATGATAGGAATAAGATTGATAAAATCTGAAAGGAAGTCACAATAGCAAAGTTGTTTAATAAGGACATTTTAAGAGGTTGAAAAGGACCAAATACAAATGGAGTTGTAGGTCTGATACTAATAAAGTTTTGACGGGAAGCTGGTGAATTTGAAAATGAGTTTTGGGTTTGCAAAATTTGAAATTTTTCCAAAATTAAAAAAAAGGGCTTCTGCGATATGATAAATATTAGGCTTATCGATGAATACAGTAAATAATAACGTGTTGATTGATTTTATAAAGAGTGAAAGTTTGTCACTATACTGTGGTCATCCGACAGAAGTATGTAATAATAAATGATCTCGATCTTGAACAGAACTTTTACAAAAAAATTGCTTGTTCAGAGCAGAGTAGGGTATGAAATTACTACAAGCAATTGTTTAGATTTTGTCAGCGATATTAGCATGAATTTAACAAACGGATACTGAACAAATAATGCACTTATGTAGACAAAACAGCGAAATTTTATGATATTTGGGAACAGAAGTTACTTATTTTGAAAATTCCTATATATAGATGGATTCATTCAGACCGATCAAGCAATTTGATACTAAGGTAGATCAATCTCAGTTGGCTACCGAGTGGCGTAAATGGAAGCGCAGCCTGGAGTACTATCTAGCTGCCAGTGGAATAACAGGTCAACGTGAGAAACGGGATCAATTGTTGCACCTAGGAGGATCAGACTTACAGGACATTTTTGATAATTTGCCTGGAGTTCATGACGTTCCACATGTTACACCTGACCCACCATTCTATGATGTAGCTGTACAGCACCTAGATTCTCATTTTCAGCCATGCCAACGACGCACGTACGAGAGACATGTTTTTCGCCAGATTTCACAACAACCAGGAGAGCGGTTTGGAGACTTTGTGATGAAGCTTCGTGTTCAGGCTGGTCGGTGTGATTTTGACCAGGAAGGGAGTTCGGTGATGGAAAGCATGATCATCGATCAAATTGCTGAAAAATGTCTCTCTTCAGCACTCCGCAAGAAAATCTTGGAAAAAGATCGATCTCTTAGTGAAGTGGTGGCTATCGGGAAAACATTAGAAGACGTCGAACAACAATGTAAGGAACTGGCTCAAAAGGAGGTGGAAGTTAGGACAACATCCACCGTGAACAAGGTAAACCAAAAACCGCCACAACATTGGAGAGCATCGTACCAGCCTACCGAACGTCGCTTGTCCAATTTCCGATTCAATTCTCAAGGACAGTTTCGGCGAACGAACCCCTACGAACAACCTCGATACAGACTGGAAGGAAATGGTGACTATAGTTACTCTAGGATCCAACCGACTTCAAGATCTGCCGGAAATTATCAACAAAATACCGATGACAGAATTTGCTTTGCTTGCGGCCGTCGTGGGCACCGCAAAGGCTCTGCAGTTTGCGTTGCACGAGAGGCACAATGTCGTAAATGTCGAGTAGTAGGCCATTTTGCCAAGTGGTGCACAAAAAGAGTAAACGAGGATCCTCCTCAAGATTCGGTTCTAGCAAAACGCATCAAGACAGTGAACGAAGCTAGCGGGTTACAAAACAACTACAGAAATGTCGATGAATCGGATAAGGAACAACAGATTTGTTTCGTTATGGGGGAAAATGTATTCCGTTTTAAAGTGGGCGGTGTCGAAACCATCATGACAATTGACTCCGGGGCGGCGGCAAATATCATCGATGTTCGTACATGGGAAATGCTGCAAAGACACGAAGCAAAACTGAGGTTCAGTTCTCGAGTGGACCGCAAGTTCAAGGCCTATGGCTCAACGACTCCACTGACCATGATTGGAAAATTTGTAGCCGAGATAGAAGCAGTCGATAACAAGGTGGAAGCAACGTTCTATATCGCGGAAAATGGAATGCAGAATCTTTTAGGCGATGAAACAGCTAAAAAGCTCAAAGTGCTTAAGATTGGATACAATGTGGGATCATTGCAAGAAACATCGACGTCGTTTCCTAAGATCAAAGGAGTCCTCGTGGAAATCCCTGTAGACCCTAACGTCAAACCGATTCAGCAAGCTTACCGACGAGCACCTTTTGCTCTAGAAGAAAAAGTTGCAGCAAAACTCCAGTACCTTCTTGATCAGGATATAATCGAACGTGTCCATCATCCATCAGCGTGGGTCTCGCCTATCGTACCCGTTTTGAAAGATAATGGTGAGATTCGTCTTTGTGTCGATATGCGTAGGGCCAATCAGGCAGTCTTAAGAGAAACACATCCGTTACCGATAGTTGAGGAACTGTTCGGTAGTATCAAGGGGGCAACCCGGTTCTCCAAATTAGACATACGCGAGGCGTATCACCAGGTTGAAATTTCTGAGCGTTCAAGAGACATCACAACCTTCATTACGAAACAGGGATTGTACAGATACAAATGACTAATGTTTGGTATTAGCTGCGCACCAGAGCTATTCCAAAAGGTGATGGAGTCCATCGTTGCTGGTTTGGAAGGAGTTGTTATTTATTTGGACGATGTAATGGTCACAGGTCGAACTCAAAAAGAACACGATGAAAGATTAAAAGATCTTTTGTCTCGTCTGCAACAATACGGAATCCTATTGAATGAAAATAAATGTGTTTTCAATGTCCCTAAAATAGAATTCGTGGGACATGAGTTGTCTAGTTCTGGAATCCGACCGACGGAAAGCAGAATTGCTGCCATTAAACAATTTCGAGCACCAAAGAACATTTCCGAGCTGCGTAGCTTTCTTGGGTTAGTAACATATGTGGGAAGGTTTATTCCTTCACTAGCAGATAAAACAGAACCACTTCGAAACTTACTACGTGCCGGTGTAAAATTTGATTGGAAGTCACAACATTTATATGCGTTTGAGGAGATCAAGAAAGCGATAACCGAAACAGATTTCCTCGGATATTACGACCCAAAGGACCTCTGTATTGTCATTTCTGACGCAAGTCCCACTGGATTGGGAGCTGTGTTGTTGCAACAAACCTCCGAAGGTCACAAAAGAATTATATCCTTCGCGAGCAAAGCTTTAACAGAAACCGAACAAAAATATTTTCAAACAGAAAAGGAGGCATTATCTTTGGTATGGGCGGTGGATAGATTCCAGTTGTATCTACTAGGAAAACGATTCAAATTGATAACCGACTGTAAACCATTGCTATTTTTGTTCCAAGAAAGATCTAAACCATGTGCCAGGATCGAACGTTGGGTTTTACGTTTGCAAACGTACAGTTTCGATGTTGCCTATGAACCTGGAGCTAATAACTTGGCGGACGCACTCTCCAGGTTGTCGGTATTGGAACCAGTAGGTTTCAACACCTCGGATGAAGCCTGCATTCTACAATTGGCACTAACTGGAATCCCACATGCCGTATCTGTTAAAGAAGTTGGAGAAGAATCACTGAAGGACATCGTGCTTCAAAACGTGTTACACTGTTTAGAAACTGGAGTATGGAACGAAATTTCTAATGATTATAAACCATTTGCATCGGAACTTTGCCGAGTCGACAATTTACTATTGAGAGGCGATCGATTAGTCATTCCTGTACAGTTGAGGACACGAATTCTAGACATTGCCCATGAAGCACACCCGGGGATAGTGGTTATGAAAAGAAGACTTCGGCAGAAGGTTTGGTGGCCGCGTATGGACATGGAGATGGAACTGTATGTTAAGAGTTGCAAGAAGTGTACTCTTGTCGCAGCACCGAACCCACCAGAACCTTTGGTCCGAACAAAAATGCCAGACAAAGCATGGATTGATCTAGCCGTAGATTTCGTTGGTCCATTACCCTCCGGTCATAACTTACTGGTCATCGTAGACTATTTTAGTCGCTTCACAGAAGTAATTATTATGCGTCAAATCACAGCTACCCTGACGGTAAAGGCTCTTCATGAAACGTTTTGTCGTTTCGGTATGCCAGAATCCATCAAATCCGATAATGGACCCCAATTCATCAGCACCGAATTTCAAGAGTTTTGCAGACAGTTTGACATTGACCACAGAAAAACAACGCCCTACTGGCCTCAAGCCAACGGAGAAGTGGAAAGATTGAATCGTTCCATTGGCAAGAGACTGAAGATAAGCCAAGAAACATTGGGATCCGATTGGCAGTGGGATCTTAGAACATTTGTGCTAATGCATAATTCTACACCGCATTCGACTACAGGCATTGCTCCATCAATCCTAATGTTCGGGAGGAAACTTAAAGATAAATTACCCGGATTACTGATGAAATGTCCAAAAGTTCTTGAGGAGATTCAAGATCGTGACCGCGTGCAGAAGATGAAGGGAGCGGAGTATGCAGACCATCGGCGCATGGCAAAACAAAACGATATAGAGAAAGATGACATAGTGATAACGAAACGCATACAAAAAGAAAATAAATTGTCTACACCATTTCACCCTGAAGAATTCACTGTTATTTCGCGTAATGGCTCAAATGTGACCTTGAAATCGAAGGAGAGTGGGAAAATTATTAACCGCAACGTATCACACCTTAAAAAGCTCGTTTCAGATGAAAAACCCATCGCGAACGAGCCAGAAGCACCGAACCCAAATAATCACCGGGAGTTGAATTTATCAAATTCCAGAGATACTCCATCCGAAGTAGGCGCATCAAACAAGACAGGTGTTGATGAGTCGAATGAGAACAACGATCTACCGGACATCACTTCAAACGCTAGAGACATTCAATTCGGAAATGGCGTATCGAACCAGTCAGGAGTTGATAAGGCTAATGAGAACAACGATCTACCGGACATCACTTCAAAAGTTAGTAATGGAGCAAAATCTCGTCCAAAGAGGGATTTTAAACAACCACTATATCTGAGTGATTATAAAGTAAATAACCTTGTTTAGTTTGAAGAAAGTGAGGAATGTAGTGTCCATCATATGTTGTTAATTATAATCTTGTATTAATCTTGATTTTACCACACCTGAATCTGATAGACCTTTGACTATATTATTAGGCATACCTCTTTTGTTAACACCTTGATCCACAAAGAATAAAATAGTCTTTATACGTTCACGTTCAAGAGTAGACGCGTTTTTTATTCTACGTTACAAACGGCCCAGACTCTACACTTCGTGCCAAAGGAAATGAACCCGCCCAACGCGCCGGAGCTTCGCCCAATAGAGAAATATTGGGCGATTATGAAGCAGGCCCTCCGGAAGAACCCAAAAGTTGTCAAATCGGAGGCGGACTTCAAGAGAAAATGGATTTCTGTTCAAAAAAAAACTTCAACTTGACGTTGTACAGAACCTTATGGACGGGGTGAAGAGGAAGGTACGAGCATACGGGCTTGGGCTCGAAGTATGAATAAAAAGAAAATGCCAAAAGTTGTTTAATTGTTTTTATTTTACTGTCTAAAATTTTCAAAAGGATCGGTCTACTGGGCGAATTTCTACAGCGTTTTTTCCGTGATGCAATTTGATGTGACACACCCTTTATTGAAGTAATGTCTTCGCATTCTCCCGCAGCAGACGAGCACAAATCATTGCTATACAATATGTATAAAGATTAATTAAAGAACATAAATTGAATTGATTTTCACTAATATTACTTACCTATCCCGAATCTGAGTTAATACGACCTTCTTCTGTGATGAAATCAATATCGGAAAGGAGTGCCTTGCAACTCAATTAACAACTCGGTAATTAGGCTAATAAATTTATTTTCTTCGCGGTTGCCAGTAATGACAATCGTAAAAGTTACTAACACCGCGACGTAAAATGAATCAATCGTTGGTAGGGATGTGTATTGCATCTGACATTCATTTTACAAACGATTGGTAATATTTACAGAAAATATGTACATTCTACTGTTCGAATTACAAAAGATTTGGAAGCTTTTTTTAGTAATCCATTTTCTGGGTGTATCGACACAACTCGAGGATAAACAAAACAAAATACAACTGACGTTTCTATTATGGTAGGTATAGAATAGTGATATATTCATGTGAAAAAATAGGATGAGATTTATAGAAATCGCATCAACCGTTTACACTAACGCGAACTTATATACTGAATATATTCATATTTTCGGTGAGTTTATTCACCTGAAGTAAAACTGCATCCAACTTTAGTGATTTCTCACCAAAGAGAAATTCACCAGCGTTTACATATGCCTGAATTTATTCTATTCATAGTGGTTCTTTATACCTCGAAGAAGTGTATCATATATATTCTCACCCGTTTACATCTAGTTTCGTGTGATTAAATCCATCTACATCTATAGATCTCCCAAATGTAAACGCGCCATTAGAAACGACATCGGAAATGAACACAGGGTCATTTTGGTATCCACTCCACATTCTACACGAAGTTCATTTTTACACTTCACGATCGGTGGAAACGCAAAAAAGTGAAGTGAGATGTAAGCGTAGTGGAAACGTAAGTGTAAGGGTGCTCATACACTTTTTGACCGAAGCCAAATATTTGACTCTTTTTGACAGATAAAATTTGGTCAACGTGTACTGATCAAATATATTCTACACAAAACACGACAAGCAAATATTCAATTATTGGATGCCTAAAATATTTTTTCAGTCTGTTCTTCGAACCTGTCGGTACATGGTTAGGTTACCTTGGATATTTCAGTTGATTTTTTTCCATGTTCGGTGTTTGATATTGTTTACTACTGTTTAAAATTGAAGAGTGGCAAACAAAATAGTGTTTGTACAAATATCAAATCAAACCTTATCTGTCAAAAAATATCAAATATTTGACCTCCGGGCAAACAGTGTACGGCCACCTTAAGTGGATACGGGAATAAGGCCCGTGGGCTCTTCTCCTGTTTTAACGTGACAACAGCACCGACGAAGAAGCCGACGTGGCATTCCTGGCAGCAGCGTGGACAATCTTGCTGACAGCGAAACGGATGCAGTTTCCCTGACCCAGCAGGACAGTTGAAACCGCACACCGACCAACGGCGACGAACGGAAACGCTGACGCAGCAATTGGACGGATGTGCCCTGCTAGCCAGCTAGGTAGTAGGTACGGCAGGGATAAGTTAGTCTGAATTTGATTCTCAAGCTGACAAGACGTCAGTAGTGCATTATAAATTAGTGAAAAGTGAAATAAAGTTTTTTTTTCTCTCCCCCTTATGGGATAACGCATAAGTATATACCACGTTTTTCAGAGAGTGTGAAGATTAAATATAGATCGGAAAGCTTATGTAGCGTAACTTATGGCGCCCACCTTTTACGTCATTCTATAAAATCCTATAAACAGTGAACCACGTCGAGCTATGTAAACAAATATTCCATTCACTAACATTTATCATTCATTTTATTTTGTACCTATCTTTCAAGCGCGGCAGGCATTTCAAAGTTGAATAATGAATTAAGTATACTAGCGAAAGTTCTTAAAATGTTCAAACTTTCGAAAATATTCCAACCATCGTTGGTAGTACCAAAAAATGCGGTCATCAAGAATCAAGACGTTACATCTAAAAGCCAGAAGGTGAGATTCGCGTACAAACCGCGAAACATGTCCTGGAGAATACACACTTTGATTTCAACAGCTTATGCTAGAGCAAGGCCTCATCCGTCAAGCCGGCAATGGAACCTTCTACCTGTTGCCACTCCTGCAGCGCTCACTGCAAAAGGCAGTCGAATTGGTTGACCTCTATATGCAGCGATATGTCGACGCGGAGAAGCTCACACTGCCAATACTGACCTCAGCCGACTTATGGCACAAAAGCGGTCGACTTGAAAGCGCGGGGGCCGAACTAATGCAGACCACCGACCGACATGGGAAAAGACAAATCCTGGGTCCGGTAGGTGTTCAGTTTTTGTTTTGATTTTCTCTTATTTCTTTTATTTTTGAATTGGACAGACCCACGAAGAAAGCATAACGGCACTGCTAGCAGCGGTTTCCCCGGTATCCTACCGGCAGTGTCCACTCAGACTATACCAAATATCCTCCAAATTTCGGGATGAACTGAGGCCTCGCTTTGGATTGATGCGATCGAAAGAGTTTGTCATGAAAGATTTATACACGTTCGATGTCGGATTGGCTGAAGCTCGGCGTACGTATGAAGAAGTCGGTGAAGCGTACGTAAAGCTGTTCGAGGCTATTGGAGTGCCTTATGTGAAGGTGAGTGGAGATTCCGGAGTCATGGGCGGATCGGTTTCTCACGAGTATCACTTTCTCAGTGAGGTTGGGGAGGATCAACTGATTTGTTGTGATACATGTGGGATGAGATGCAACCAGGAACTGTTCCAAGGTGACAATAAATGTGACCGTTGTGGTCATGAAAATATTGTGAGGCATTCAGGTATTGAAGTAGCACATGCATTTATACTCGAGGATAAGTACAGTAAAGTGTTGGGAGCCAAATTTATGAAGCCACACGGGAAACCAGGCACACTTCAAATGGGTTGCTATGGAGTCGGTATCACTCGTCTGATAGCAGCCGGTGTAGAAGTTCTCTCCAGTGAAAAGGATATTCGATGGCCGTTTGCATTGGCTCCGTTTAAAGTTTGTTTAATACCTCCTAAAAGCGGAAGCAAGGAAGAAGCACTCGTTGCTCATTGGGCGGAAAAACTTATTTCTGAACTAGGTAGATTGCCCGACCTAAGGTCCGACATCTTGATCGACGACCGAACAAACACTACCATAGGAAAGCGGCTGATGGAAGCTAAAAAGACAGGATATCCGATTACCATAGTTATAGGTCCAAAGGCATCCGAAGAAGGCAATGAGCTCTTCGAAATTCACAATCAAATGGATGAGAAGATGTCACTGCTTAATTTCAGTGACACATTAACCGAGATAAAAAGAATTTGTGATAAATATGTGCAATAAAAAATCTACAAATTCACATCAAACCATTCAGAACTAAGCTGATCTCCGTGAGAAAGTAAGTTTTTATTAAAAACGCCAACAGCACGATGACAGCCGATTTAGTCCACGAGCAGCTGCTGATCACGGAATGAATTTGGATTAAGGAAATCACGAAGTAGATCACCACAAGCAAAATATGGATGGCCATTCCCGAGTCAGTGGCGTTTTGTTTCCATATTATGATGGGAATGAAGAAAAATTTGCTAATGCTTGCCAGTATGACTCCCTGCAATAGTGCAAGAGGGTAGGTTTTTCCAGCAGCCATTCCAATGTCCATCCGGTGGAATAGCCTCGTCAGCAGATAAACAAATGTGTAGAGAAGAACAGTTCCTGTAAATGAGACATGTTTTTTCTAAAAATTTTAAAAATTTATGCTTTGAGTCTTACCAATGAATATATGTAGGGACGACACATAGAAACCCTTCTCCGCAAGGAATGGGTCAACATGTTTCGATTGGTATCGCACATTAGTGAATTTGCTAAATGTCTCTGTCCAAAGACAGTACGCTTCCAGTAGGATCTGTATGACACCAATTTTCCACAGATTTTTACAATCGGAATTGTACAGAATATGCCGATATGCTGCTTTGGATAGCAGAACGAGATCAATCAGAATAATGAGAACCTCGAATTCGATGTATTTATCCGCTGGGTTGTGGCATTTATCCTGTAATTGATACAATATTAGTTTAGAACCATTCCGACAGTGGACTGATGTAACCTACGCATTCAGTAATTTTCAAAACTGTGGCACTTATCTTCCTGTAAAGTTCCGGAACTGGGTTTCCGCAATTGATGCACACATACTGGCGGCTATTGTAGCATTCTCTGAACAAGGAAATATAATTCACAAATGAAAACTTCATCGTTTTGCTAAGTGCCGGCGAAATAAAAACAGCTGTTTTTGTTTCTCGAATGTTGTTTACAATTTTGACGTACAGTGGCTCAAACTCGAAATCGTACACCACTATGTTTGTTTTCACATGAATTGGGTATCCCACTGACAGTTCTGCTTGAGATTTTGCTAACGATCCTAGCATCAATTAGCGTAAGAACACACTGGACGGCTTCCCCGCGCGGATTTTGCAATGACAGACCGCCGCGGGGCCTCGATAATGGAATGTGAATGAGATAAAACACACAAGGCGGAGCGGGTACGGCCGGTTCTAAAGTCACTGTTGTAAGGTTCCTCATTCTCTGCGGTGGCTCGAATGAGATGATGCGCCGCAACGGTTTTGTGATAGTATTAGTGTTTATGCGGTGCACATGAAGCAAGGTAATAGTTAATGTACTATCGGTGAGCCAATACGTGAAAATCACTCTGCGGTCATGTAGCTGCGGATTCTCGAATACTACCCAAATTATCGAGAAATGCAATATTTCAGACGTGTGCGATCAACTTCTTTCTCCCTCTCGCTCAGGTAAACATCCCTCTTCCGTTTTCCACCATTCTGTCTTTATATACCTCCCCTCTAATCCGCTTACTGTCCAAACAGTTGTACCTTGTACCATAGACTCGTCTTGCATCCGTCTATAAAAATATGATAATGGCCGCTAGTGAAGCCGTCGAAAGCCGCTGAATGTGTTTTTCATCGAGCTCCTGCTGCGACTTGTCATTGCGAGAATCGCGCGGGAGAGCCGTCTAGTGTGTTTCCACGCTTATAGCACCCGGCTGGTCCTAACCCTAACTTAACTTTTTGACGTAGGACTACGTCTTTCATTTCTAGACTGAGGTGTAAGTTCAAACTTTCGAAAACGAAAGCGTTACGCCGGAGACCGAGATTTTGAGCGTTAAACCTCCTGAACAACTGAACGAAATAGTATGATAAACAATTCATTCTAGAGATAAAATGTCTACGCGTTATATGCCTGTTACTTTTTGATCCAAAAATTTGTTTCAATAGCCCTAAAATTATTTTCAAAACAGGCTATTGAAATCACACTAATCGGTATACAAGCAAGTGCCGCTCGGAAATCCACTCAGTTATAATTGCGCAACGATTGAGGTACGATCGCTGAAATAGATGGATGTTCACTTCAAAACCATGGAGCCAGGGGAAATTGGCATAGCAAATTAGATGCAAGCAGTGGGTACTTTTGTACTCGTATTGACTATGGATTTGATATGGTATGATACGGTGTAGTGAATATGATCAAAGTGGATATTATATTACATGTCGAAGAAATCACATTTATAAAAGCAGCGTTATAAAATTATTTGTTTACGAATGCTGCAATCGATCGTCGTTACTGGGAAGTTGGAATTGTTGGGAAGGGGGTCTTATTTTCGCTGTGTAATTCCGAGGAGGAATCCATTCCTTCTCGAGCGTTAATAATCCTGCTCCGGATCAACGATGATTCCAATTGTCGGGGCTTGGGGACTGGGTACTATTTGCGCTGGATATTTCCGAGGAGGAATCGATTCCCCCTTTGAACGTCAATAGTTCTTTTCCGGCTAAACGAAGTGGTATGATAATCACTGTATTCGCAAGATGAAACGTCTAAGATTTATATGCTTGTTACTTTTTGATTGCTAAGTCAACGTTAGTTCTACGCCCACCTTGCAGTTATATCAAAGATATAACCCACTTCTAGTTTTTGTTTATAAATTTCCTTGCATTTCAACCATAACTTTATACATAACATAAAATCATCGTCAGATCGTCATCGTCACAATTTTCGTTAAATACTGGGTTGGGGGAAAAGGAATGTCGTATATTGTCAATATGTGGCAACGCTTGAACATATCTTGTGTTGTTCTTATCGCATCGAGTCATACCATACGGCTATTTGAAGACGACAATCTGTGCTACAAGTGTCGTTTTGACAGTGTTGTGATTGTCCTTTTCAGTCTCATGTTATAGCGCGTCAAAGATGGAGTCCACCAAGCAGGAAATTCGCCATATTTTACGTTTTTACTACCTGCGAGGTAAAACTGCAACGAAGGCGGCCGAACAAAATCGTGTAGTTTATGGACCCTATACTGTAACGATTCGCACTGCACAGAGTTGGTTTGATCGATTTCGTTCTGGTGTAGTGGCTGTCGAAGATACACCTCGTACCACCCCGTACTGGTAGGCCAATCGTCATGGAAAACGATAAAATCGTTGAAATCATTCAAGTAGACCGGCATGTAAGCACTTGCTCGATTGGAACTGGCCACGACGGAACGAACTCCACCCATTTTTGAAGAAGATGGTGACTGGGGATGAAAAGTGGATCACGCACGATAACCTTAAGCGAAAAAAGTCGTGGTCGAAGCGCGGTGAGCCGGCCCAAACCATTGCCAAGCCCGGATTGACGGGCATGATGTGTGTTTGGTGGGATTCGAAGGGAATCATCCACTATGAGCTGCTCAACTATGGCCAGACCCTTAACTCGGTTATCTACTGTGAGCAGCTTGACCGTTTGAAGCAGGCGATTGACCAGAAGCGATTATCAAGTGATTATCATATCTTCCGGTCCATGCAAAACGCTCTTGGTGATACTAAGTTGGCCTCAAAAGAGGCTTCCGAAAACTGGCAGTCTGAGTTTTTTGCAAATAAGGATAAGGGGGGATAATGAAATTGCCTTCTAAATGGCAACAAGTTCGCGAACAAAACGGCGCATATTTGACTTAAATTGGATAATTTTAAATATGTTAAATAAAGCGTCAAATTTCAATCAGAAATACGACATTTATTTTTCCCCAACCCTATATATATATATATATATATATATATATATATATATATATATATATATATATATATATATATATATATATATATATATATATATATATATATATATATATATATATATATATATATATTTATATTTATATATATATATATATATATATATATATATATATTTATATAGAGAATGTGCTTCTTCACATTGAACACATTTTTGATATGTAGAATTAATTTAATGATTTAAAAAGCGTGTTTATTCCTCTCGAATATCTATTTTGCATTTTTGCTTCACAGAAATGGAACACGGAGCTCAATGCTGTCTATGTCGAAACACATTTGCACAACTAACTCGATTGAACTGAGTCGAACAGATTTCAGAATGCAAGATTGCAATCCGTTCGGATATTTTTTTCTGACTTGCATTGTGGTCACACACATTCTAGAGCTGGCCACTCAGAATCCATTCAGGGCGTGTTGTTTGGTATAGTAATTTCAACTAAGTACTATTAAAATTATGCAAGACATACTACGATGATAAGGCGAACGGTGGGAACGTTAGTGCTTCTGAAGAAGAACATGAAAAGAGTCGTTTGAACGATGTGCGTCAATGATGAAATCCGGATTATTGTTTTTTCTTCGAATCGCAATTTCTCGCGTCATTGTGAAGACACCTATGATTTTGAGTATCGCTTGCACACTGAATTTAGACAAGTGCTCTCCAGTAGATGATTTATCAGAACTGATGATCGAGCAAGTGTGATTTGAAGTATTTCAATAAGTCGTTATGCTCATTCAAGAAGTATTTCTAGCTCGTCTGCGATACGAATGGCTTTAGACGAAATGAGGTTACTGGCGAATGCGTGGATGAAAGTTCGATCTAGCATCATCTGTCGTTTAACAACATAAATAAATTCATTCTGTTTGAACTACGACCGACGGTTAAATTATTTGAATATTGTTTGTACAAAACAACTAAAAAAAATTTTTTTTTTAATTTTTCAACTGCTTATTGATCATTTTGCTTTGATGGCTTTCAAAATGAAAACAGAAAACTCACGACTCGTTGTTTTTTTGCTTACCTTGCCCGAAGTGTTATTTGTATAGCACTTTAATTTTCCTCCCCTTAAATCCTTATCAAAACATCACTGATAAAATTCGAACAGTTTACTAGAGAGCAATTCAACGTAAAATTAATCAGCCGCTACTCTGATCCTCACCAATTTTTTAAAAATTTGTTCATTTTTTTTCCAAAAAATCAGCTGCCCGATTGAAACATGTTTATGAGAAATTAACTTTCTATTGAAATTCAAAAAAATGTTTAAGCTGTTGAGAAAACTTTCTCATAAATTGGTTGTTGGGTAGTTGATTCGGAGTATTTCAGGTAATAGAGGATCATATTTGCTGAAAAAAATCTTCCACGCTTATGGTCAAATCTCAATCACGAAAGAATAGTTGAACTTTTTCTTGAGTTTTTATTTTGCTTTAAACTGACTTCAAATCAAAAAGTACGCTGCTTAGCACGGTTCAATTGCTTTCATTTGAGGAAATTTTGCATGAAATTCTGTTGTGAAACATTTAAATTAGTAGAAGATAACAAGGAGAAAAGAGAGCTTCAATTTGGTTGATAGAAGCAATTCAGTTAATCAATCATTTTTGGAAAATTAATAAAAAAAAAAACCATAAAAACACAAAATTTTATGTTTCTTCTTTACCTTTAAAAGTTACTCGGTTCTATTAATTTAAATGTTTTACAACTGCATTCTACGCAGAATTTTATTACCTTTCAAATGAGCAGCAAAAATATTCTAAGTAGCGTATTTTCTAAATTAGAGTCAGTTCAACAACTCTGTCCTAGTTGAGAATTGACCATATGTGTAGGATTTTTTCATCAAATATGATCCTCTATCGCCTCCTGAAATATTAGAGAAAGAGCCAATCTCAAGCTCGCGTGCTAAAGCCCGATCTCATCGCTTGCACATGGAAGGGTAGTGAGGAAGAGAAAATCAATACTCGTCTCTCGAAAATAATGCGCGCGCACAGGAAGCCTGGTTGACCGTGAGAGGTACGGATGCTACTTCTACGCCAGATCGTCTCCACATCGGCATTCTCTCTATACAGTGAAATATCGATTTTTCAGTTTCGTTAATTTTTGGTATCATTTCAATTTTTGTATAATGGAAAAACCCAATTCAAATGCATTTAATACACACAATCACAGTCATATGTCAAGATCTCGCTCGTGCCCCTAGGCCCAGACCCATAAACTTTTTTCATGAATTTTTCAAGCTTTCCATCCACCCTGAGTACTATGCATTTATCAATAAAAGGGTTGAGCTGCCTGAGAATGCTGTGCGGTCAAGCATCCATGATTTTTTCATATGGCTGAACTTTGAACATATATTATATTTTGCCAGGATGAATCACTTTTGATGTAAAACTTATTTCGGTTTATTTCTCGAGTTTTACAAAAGTGGAAGAAGAACAATAAATTCATTCAAAGGTTCACGTGCCTTATCTTTGGAGATGTATTTTTGGCAGCAATGCTCTTCTTCATTGAAATATGATAATTTTTGCAATAGGCTTCTATTGGGCTATCTGATAAGTTCGTGCCGTCACTGATGACAATCAAATCGATACACTGATCAAGAATTATCATCGATACATGACACACGAATTAGTAGATTCACTACAGATATTTACTGTTCATAAGCACGTGATAGATCTTGGTTACGTAAAACACTACAATGTATGGTTTACATATTATTTTACGGAAAACATTTGATAACAAGGATTTGTATAAGCTTCTACTATGCAACCTGCCGATAAATTTTATCAAGTACTGATCGAAACTGAATGAACGAATGCAAGTCAGCGATCCAGAACGTTTCTGAAGCTTGAAGCTGTTCTCTCGGTTACCTTCTCAAGTCGTCCAAAGATTGGAGTCCTCTGTTGTTGTATGTTGACAACTCCTAAATAGAGTGTTTGGAAAACTTGTTTTCGAAATTCAAAAGAAGTGAAAAGAGATCTGCATGGTGGTGTACGAATTCGAGTTTGAGTCACTGTATGAAAAGAAGCAAGTGAACAACGCCGACAGGTGAACTTGGCGCGAAATCATCATTTTCAGCACCACGAATTTATCACAACGATCACAACAAGAGTGTAGGAGCCTTCTCATTTCAATCATAAATGGAATAAATTCGTTTGTAACTATGAAATTAGTTTGTGAAACCAGTGTTGTTAACCGGAACGTCCCCGCCACCAGAAGGGGGTTTCAAAGAACAATTTTAGCTATTGGCAAAAACAGCGAGAAAAAATCAGATGAAACGGTTATCATGCTAAAGACCACCGAGAACAAGAGTGGAAGCAAGTATGAATTGAAGGGAAATATAAGTAAGATTTTCACCCGTTTCGTGTCCGAGGGTAAGGCAACGATATCGTTTAATGTTCCGGAGCATGATGTGCAAATCAAGAGTGAAGTGATACAATTGACCACATTTCTGAAGCAGCTGAAAGCTGTCTTATCTGGCGAAAAACCTGCCCAAAATCGCACCAACTCTCCTGCAGCGACTCTTGGGAAACTATCCTGTTTGTCTTCGGTGGCTAATATGAAATCCTCGGTGCTATCATCTACAAAGACATTCTCCACCAAGTGTGTCATTCGAAGGAGAAGTGATTATCCACTGAAAGGATTTTCGCGCAATCTCGTTACGCTGCAGATTTCCGACATAAAATTGATTCGGTTTGACCCGCAAATATTGCTTTTACGAAGTCTTCGAATACTGAACCTTTCCAACAACTGCATCGAAAAGATACCCAGAGAACTTGGTCAGCTTAACCTAACCGACATCGACCTCTCAGGGAACGCACTTCAGAACGAGAGATGGGAATGGCTATTGGAACCAACGATTCAAAACCGATTGCAGAATCTCAATGTTGGCTCGAACAACTTAAGTTATTTCCCCACCAATTTGGTGTACTCCAAAGGACTCGTTCGGCTGGACCTTCAGCGCAATCACATACAGAAGCTACCTTTTGCTGTGTGGAAAATGGCACAACTGCGGCTGCTCAATTTATCCGGCAATCAAATTGCTTCCGTACCGGAGTCAATGGTTCGGATGAGGTTGGAACAGATTGATCTGTCGGAGAATAATCTTTCGCAAAACGCCTCGACGGTACAGGATCTCCGAATGTCATCGAACATCAACCAGGTCGCTAGTCTGTGCGAATTGGCCGCTCGTGTTGTTGTTGCGCGTAAAATACCCTACTCGCCGGCAACTATCCCATTTGTGTTAGTGGAAATGATGCACAGGACTCCAATCTGTGGCTGTGGATTGCTTTGTTTCACGACAAAGATTTACGAACGTGTTAAAGTTGTTCGACTGAACTGTCAACAATTGATCATGAATAGTAACCATATGTTGTACGCGGATTGCGTTTTCTGCAGTCAACGGTGCAGCGCCAGGTCTTAGTAAAGTAAAACGATTGATAAGTTTAGAATATTTAATAATAGAATAGTGGCTGTCGGTTATTTAATTGAGAACAAACGATGTATTTTTAAAAAAAATCGGTTATACTAATTTAATGCCGAATAATTATTCTTATTTTTGGCCTTAATTCATAATACTTTTGAACGCCTCCATCGTTTTCATCATCGCCGCGTGTGCAGTTTCAAAGTTGGCAAGTTTCTTTGTCAGTTCCGCCAGTCGCTCTTCCTTTTCTCGCAGTTCCTTGATCAAATCCAGTCGACTGCGATGGGCGTATTCTGGATAAAATTCCTCTATCATTCGTCGTTGCATCAGCTCCTCGCTGGACACTATCTGTACCTCGTCAGTTTGGGAACTCGCTTGATGATATGCTATCCGGTGAGCGGTATCCTCAACGATTGGAACAGTATGAATGCTATCGATGACATCCTCGACAATTTCTTCTTCTTCTTCCCCGCTATCCGTCCTTAAACGTTTTGCGTTGGAAGTCGGTGAGTTATCTCGTAATTCCAAGGTCGTCGCATCAACGCTGTCAGGCAGAGATATTTCTTCCTCCATATAAAAAACCATATCGTCGTCGTTGTTACCATCTATCTCCAATGTTTCTACCGGTTCGATGAGCAGCATTGAGTTCTGTTCCGTAGCTCCAATCAGATCTTCCTTTTTTATTACTTCAACCACGGGTTCCAGAGCGCTTATTTGTTCGTTTATGGGGTCCCTCTTTGCGCTATCATTGCTAGAACCAGTCCCATTTGTCATGGTGGGAGCATCGTAGAAGGCAGTTTTGTGAAAGAATTCCAACTTCGGCACTGCAACCGAATTAAGCATTCGTGAACTTGCATTCCGGTAGTCCGACGCCGCAAAGTGCAATGTACAAACTACGGATCGCTGCATCAGCTGTTCCGTGTCAACTGGACCTAGCTGCAGTGAAAGTTTCCACTGATTGAAGGCATCTTTCCGTTTGGGAAAACGGTGACAGAGTGTAGTCAGATCACTGCTACCGCAACCCGGTACAACACAGTGTCGAACCATGGCTGTTGTTTGGGAAAAGATAGGATTACAAACACTCGAGTCGACTGGTGAGTAGCACAGTCACTATAAACAAAAACAAACGATCGGGGGGCTCGTCAATTCCTCAACGATGAGATGTAATGTCGAAAATTAGTAGAAGTTTACACAGTGACTTAAATCCGTAATCGTACTCCACCATGCAGATCTCTTTTCCCTTCTTTTGAAAGTCGAAAACAAGCTTTCGGAACATTCTATTTAGATAAAGTTATAGTGTCATATGAGAGTTAAAAAGTTTGCTATCGGTTTTCAGAATAATGGTTTTTATATCTTTGAAAATAGCGAATGTATGAAAATTGACTCAAACTCATATTCGTACGCTAGTTGAAATATGTACTCGATTTCGGAGGCGTTGGCCAATTTCCGAATTCCGTCATTAGTATGGTATCCCTTGTTCATTGCAACTATCTTTAGCTGCCTTTGGCCTTATTTACGAGTTTTTTTGGTGTATTCGAAAGGAATATTTATCAGTTTTTTCATCAAGTAGTTTTTTAAAATCGTTATTTTAAGAAATTTAATGTTTTCTAAATTTCCTACACAGATAACTTTCTCAGTTTTTTACTAGGATTGATGTCGGAAGATTGTGGAGGAATATCAATATCTTTTGAGTAATTGTAATGTAACCATGAGCGTACTTTATATGTCTTGAGCTCTGGGTCACTGTCTTGGCAAAACTGGTATCCTCGATTTCATCACATTTTGTTGACACTTTACTTCATATTTTCTTTCAGGGTATTCAAGTGAACAAACTGATCCAATACACCATCGATGAAAACCAAATTGTTCATACATGCACCCTCATACCATCCCTCTACCACCCTCATGTTTAAACGTTGCTTTCAGATTTTTTTACGTTTAATTCATCATTGGCTTCCTCCATACGAAACGATAACCATCGGAGCCAAAAATATCAAATTAGGACCCATCTACGGAAATAACACCATAACAGTAAGACATTGATGTGTTTCAAGCTGTTTGAAATAATCAAATTGGAGTTACTGATTTTTTTTTGCTGATATACTGTGTGTCCCTCTGTGCTCGTGCATTCAAGCTGCCATTCCTAGGCACATTACAAACTTTTTGGTCGCTCAATTTGGTTTTTATCGATAGTGTAATGGATCAGAATGTTTACTTGACCATCCTGAAGGGGAATATGGAGCAAAGTGTCAACAAAATGTGATGGAATCGAGGATTCCAGTTTTGGCATGACGATGGCCCAGAGCTAAAGACATATAAAGTTCGCACATGGTTACATTAAAATTACTCAAAAGTTATTGATATTCCTTCACAATCTTCTGACATCAATCCCAGTAAAAAAAAGTGAAAAAGTTATCTTTGTAGGAAATTTAGAAGCCATTAAATTTCTTAAAATAGCGATTTTAAAAACAACTTAATGAAAAACTGATAAATATTCCTTTCGAATACACCAAAAACCTCGTAGATAAGGCCAAAGACAGCTAAAGATAGTTGCAATGAACAAGGGATACCATACTAATGATGGAATTCGGAAATTGGCCAACGCCTCCGAAATCGAGTACATATTTCAACTAGCGTACGAATATGAGTTTGAGTCAATTTTCATACTTTAGCACATACATTCGTAATTTTCAGAGATATAATTATCATTATTTTGAAAACTGATAGCAAACCTTTTAACTCTCATATGACACTATAACTTTATCTAAATAGAATGTTCCGAAAGCTTGTTTTCGACTTTCGAAAGAAAGGAAAAGAGATCTGCATGGTGGAGTACGATTACGGATTTGAGTCACTGTATATAATGTAATTTCAAATGTTCGAGTATTGAAGAAGTCTATTAAGATTCTTATTTTAAAATGTTGACAATGGATATGTTTAAAATTTTCCTCAGTATCTCACAGAAGAAACGAAAATAGCTGTTTACGAAAACTAGAGCTTGAGCTTGGGTAGTACTACTACTACTACGTTTGGTATAAATAAAAGTAACAACCAAGTATTTACTTTCGAAAACGGAAGTTTACTTGATTTCGTATGAATAAGACAGCATTTATCAAGTATTTACTTCGTAATTATCAAGTGTGCTCATGAGCATACTTTACGTTTGAAAACATTTTGATTCGTTTTGATATCACATTCGATTTATGTTGAATGTTACTATCTAGCGCCTAAAGTTAAACAAGTTAAAATGTACTTTGAAGCGCCAAACATTCCGTTTCCACTAGTTTGTAGCATCGTTCCTGAATCTGCAAAAATCGGATTATCAAAACTTACAAACTACGCAGAGGAGGAGATGACGACAATTTTAAGCAGCTGTACAGGTTTAGTCGTAAAATGGTATTTTTGAAGTAGAAGTACGTCTTTCATTAAGGGTGCCAAATCAAAAAACAGGTCACGTTTTTATGAAATAAAGTTAACGTTAATAACTATTTTTGCTGCGAACAGATTTTGACGAATTGCATACCAATCGAATTGGAAATTCTCTTAGATTTGTTTGATAAGCTATACATTATAATCTCAGTCTGTAAATGATTTAAAATAATGAAAACTGGAAGCATTCCCATTTTCCCATATATTTGTTCTGACGATTTGTGTGTTAACTCTACCATCAATAACGAGTAACTAATACATTCTTTTCTAACCGTTTTCAACTTATTTGGTATTTGATTCACAGTCCCTATCCAGCAGGCCAAGCGAGCGGACTTTATTCATTCCTAATGCTGATATCACACACATAGAAACACAAACGGCTCGACACAATAACGAAAGGGACGCAAACATGTTGTATCACATTCACTACACAAGCCTGTTTCGAAGAAGAAGAAGCCCGCTGTATCGAAGTGAGGTACATAATAAAACAGAATACACGTAAAATAATTTGCTCACATCTCGTTTGGTGGACTTTGGAGCAACGTCGTTTCCGGTGAGAGTCGAGTGGGAATGGATTGTATGTTAAAGAACAAGTATATAGAGTATGGAGAAGTTCTTTCCACAAGGGCCCTTCTCAGGGCTACAGGCGAACGAGCTGAAGAAGTTCAATACCCACTATGGAATGGAATGGGATGGAATGAAACCATAGTTGCGAGCGATTTATTCCTAATGCTGAGAATATACACAAGAATATACACAAGATACAAGAATGGGATAAATGAAAGATATTGCAATTTCTTTCACATTCACTGACATTTACGTGATACACAAATCAAATGCAGCGTTCGTTGTACGGGTAATGAGCCCGAGTTTCTGCAATTTAACATTAAATAACTAAAAAGTTATTTAAAAAAATCTATGCATTCTAAAATAATATCCTAAGTAATAAACAAGCGGATTGAATGATATAATTGCATAGTTCTACATCGAAATGCAGTTGTGTCCTAGACACAACCCCGTACAATTTTTTTAGCAAGACTGGAACATTTCTACACAACTATGGAGCAGCTCAGAACCACAAACGTGATGATGTTTGTTTATTTTACGCACTGAAAAGCAAGATTCGGTCGTGATTATTCATTTTATTTCTATTTAGATTCATTCCAATTATTAAATGTCGTCAGTATATGGTAAGAAAGTTAGAGCTTTGTGTATTAACGATGGTCTCCACACGTGATTGGACCAAAGCCATAGATAATATTCGAAAATTTTAAGTTTGATGATGCATACAGATTATGAATACTGTGGATAATGACGATGAAATCGATATCATATCAAGTTGGATGATATCATTGATTATGTAGGGGCCGATATTTAGCTCAACACATGCTACTCATCGTTTATCTAGTTTAAAAAAAATAAAGTTACAACTCTTATACCAAGTCATTCTTCATAAAATGCATACCACATTGTAAAATGATGATTTTCTAACCTTTTCTATGTGGATATTCGTAACCGGAAATTTTAAAGAAAAATGCAGTTTTTTTTTACCAATTTCAAGCAAATTTTAAACTAAAAATACGAAACATCATCATTTTATTCAATGCGCCATCTGTTTGTAAATCTAACGTAAATTCGTCAATTGAGCTTCATTTCTTAGTTTAAGGGCGCCAAAGATAATAATTGATTTTCTGGCGGAATGTACACGTTTTTGAAATTAAAATTATGAATGAAAACTAACATCTCTATATAAAATTAGTATACTATTTATATTAAAAACACTTTTCTTCGCAGGTGGTGAAACGTTTTAGTGGAAAACAAAATTTATAGACAAATAGTTAAATAAGAGTCAGGAACACGTGTTTCAAGTAACTAAATAACATAATGTGAAAATTTTTATTCAAATTTTAACATTTTCAAACAGGCTTCGTGTCATCTAACCTGATTTAAATTTCACTATCGGGTTTGGGACCCGAATTGTTACCCTTGATTGAAAGTCGTCACCAGATGTCGATACGGTACCACTGTCATCGCAAATAATAACTTGCATGCAACTTCAAAATCATGAAAGGTTAGAAAATGAAAGGTTAGAAAACGGACATTACATGACAGTAGAAACAAAGCATAAAAGCACCAAAAGCACAAACCTTTTGTCGTCCTCGTACATTGCGAATGTGTTTGTGTGCTCAATATTGTTTGCAAACAAACCATTGGAGTGCTTTTCCGACTTTTCCGGTAAACTACTACAGCTCGCATATCATGAGTTCCGAGGAGGATAACTGGTCTATGCAATGTTGTGAATTGGATGACATGATACCTTCACCGGAGGAGTTGGAAGATGCCTTTGTTGCACTTGAGAATGGGACCTACTCGCTAGAGTTAAACTGGAAGTGCCCCGGTCGAAGACCACCGTCGCCGGTACCAACGAACGAACCAAAGGTGGTTGAAGTTGTGGAGAAGGAGACGTGAGTAAATTAGATTCAATGTTGAGAAATAAGTGAAATACCATTTCCCATTTGCAGACCAACTAAAAACAAGGAATTTGACTTTATGGATGATGTGTCGTTGCCGCAGATGCGAGTTAGGACGCAAAATAGTGGCCCAAAGGGATCAGCTAAGAAGAAAACCACGAATTTTGCTGGTGTGCTGGATCAAATGAAGAAACACGGTCGTTTGACCCCCCTCAAAGAAGGGAACTCTTCGAGTTCTTCCAATAGTTAATGTCAGCTAGCTAGTATTAAGGAATTTCATGTAAAAACGTATCAATTTACTAACGCGCGCAAATATAGATGTAATAACATTTTTCTTTGAACCTATATAAATTTTGAAATTTATGTGCGCGCCTCGAAAGAGTGCAAATGCGCTTATATCTGACTCATCCAATCTGGCAAACAGATTGCTCCGGCAGATTATTAGTATTATAACTGGCTTCAAAATGACCGATGTAGAAGCAAAGCCCCAAACAAAGCTCCTCACCCAGTCTTGCCACCCTTTCGGTGATCATTCACAGGAAAAGCAACAGCTGCGGCTAATCCACATCAAAACCAATGCGCCGAAAGCGTGGTGGTCAGATAATTTCTTAAGTTCGGACAAAGAATAAACTACTTCTGCCATTGGTTTACTTCTCCCAGAAAAGACGGGCGGCGACGAAAGGAAAACACACATGCTACAGTTTGATTGAAGAGCGTGATTTTTCTTCCCACCCGAGTCGTAAACATGTTGAACTGTTTGGACTGGATTAAGTCCGATCGGTGCGTGTGTTTGTGATGTTTTGTGCCGATTCATTCAGTATTCCGCCGAAAACCACTGGAATTCTGCAACGCTACTAAAGAAGTACTAATGTGCTAAGCGGGTGTGTGTTTATAATTTCGGCAGCATGCAGTGGCGCATAAGCATTTATTTATTAGTTGATTCATGAGGTGGAATTGATTGACTCACTGTGAGTTGTGGAGTTATGTGTTGTACTGGCAATAATAATCAGAAAAAATGATGGCATTCTCGTTGACGAATAAAATTATGGTTACGCGAATTCGTTTCTTTTGCATAACCCCAGAAATTCTATCGCCGAGACGACACTGGACGGAATATTTCGCAATTGAAGGCTCCGATTTTTTCCCAGGGTAAAAGCATAATGCATTTAATCATTTTCTGGTCATGCATACAATAATCCCGAAATAAACATATTTTCCGTGGGTAAAGTTTATTGCCCCCGGTAAAGTCCAGGGTTAGATCCGCCAGTAAACGGTTTATTTTTCTTGCTAACAAAATCTAGACGGAAACGCGTTTGCTTATTCAGCCCCGAGATGGGTCTATTTTCTCTGCTTCGATGCCGATCTTGTTTGCTAACATTTCGCCGCGAGTTCATTCTGAGCAGGAAAACTATTCACCAGCAAACGAGATTTTATTTCGCCAATGTTTATATTTGCCTTTCGCGCTAGCCAAACTACCACGGACGGCTCGCTGGATCTCGCGGCTCCGAGAAGCGGCCGCATGCGCATCGATATTAAATCTACGTTTAGTAGCCGGCGGACGCGTGCACAAATCAGTACTTCTCGCAAGGTGCTCTCGAAGGGGATCAATAGTAGTTAGTGCTAATTTCGCACGTGATGGATTTGCACCAACGGAAAGTTGAGTTTCATTTTGCAATTGAACTGATGTGTTGAGTAAGCCAGGATTCAATCTCACGGAACTGATCGGTTTTAAGGGCGATATTTGTTGTAATAGAGTTAGGGCAGTCATAGCGCTTCGGTTCGGCTCCGCGGTCCGGTACCTGTTTCTATCGATTTATATTTCAGACATAATCTATCCATCGGATCGTTTAGTGTGTGCTGTTTATCCTTCCCGCGCGGATATTCTTGTTTATTATAGAATTGTTGGTGGTTAAAAAATATTCAAACTCCCACTCGTGTGTTTTCAACGGTTGCGTACATTAGCGGAGTGAGGACGGTGTCAGTGCGTGTGGCAGGTCAATATACCCACTAGCGATGATTTCCCCCACCAATCAAACGGACGAGCTGATGACAGATGTCCAGCAATACCACCAGCATTTGGGTCCAATACCGGCGCCTGTGATACCACCGATACCGTTGCTTATGACTCAGGGCCAGCAGCACCAACCGTCGATGATACCTCAGCAGCAACATCATCTTCAGCATCATCATCAGCAACAGCAGCAGCAGCAGCAACAACAACAACAGCAGAATAAGCCACAATCATCGCCATCCCAATCTTCGCCATCACCCCCTGCTCAACTTGGTTTTACCATACAACCATTGGCCATCCCGATCTCGGATGCATTAAGAGTTAGAACGGGTGAGTAAATAAAAATGTATGATAAAAACTTGAATAATCTATAAATATTGGTCTTATATCAAATCGTAATTATCCTTTACAGAACTTTGTTCCAAATTTAATGTCATGTTCTAGTAATTGTAATAAGTCCTATATCGACAGACAAGTTACGATTTTAGGAAAACGCGTTGTGGTAAAACATTGGCGGTCAAATTGGAGGAATTGAACTACGAATTGGTTGCTTCTTGAAAATTTGAGTAAGGACTTAAAAACTGAACGATGAGATTTGTATTAGGTAAAATAGGTGCTTAACAATTCTCATATCATGTGTTCAAATGAATATGAAGAAGATCACTCAAGTTTCCTCAACCGTTTTTGAACGAAACGTAGATAGTACACCGAGTGAACGAGACACTAACTCTCTATAAAACCTCTGTGTTGATCGGCGAAATTTTTTTTCAATTGATTTTCGATAGCTCTTACGTCGTGTTTTTTTCCACCAGGAGAGTTTTGAATGAATGTTGTTTTGAATGAAGCTAATCAAGTTACTATTAAGAAAAATGTGTCGAAAGCATTCCAATGCACAATGGTCCAGGAGATGCATTTAAGTGGAAATTAGCATTTGGAGCTTGATAGTTATTCTCTAGACAAAAACTGTCTTATGGCGGGTTTACATTAGGGAGATCTATAGCTATAGATGGATTTATTCACGTGAAAATAGGTGTAAACGGGTGAGAATAAATATGATACACTTATTCGAGGTATATATAACTTGAATAAATGCAGCATATTAAACGCTTGTGAATTTCTCACTAGTGATAAATCACTAAAGTTGGATGCAGTTCTACTTTAGGTGAATAAATTCACCGAAAATATGAATATATTCATTATAGAAGTTCACGCTAGTGTAAACGGTTGATGCGATTTCTATAAATCTCATCATATTTCTTCACATGAATATATCACTAGTCTAAACCCACCCTTAGACAAAGTTGTTACTCATGATAGAGCGCTCGTTTTCATGTTGTCAAAAATAGGGTGACCAAAATTGTCGATGAAATAAAAAATCTAACTTTCTTATCTTTATAGATAGAGGTGAACATATTGCGATGATGTTGTAGCTCCAATTATTTGAGACATCTTTGTAGAAGAAAGTTTTTCTTTATCTCTTGAAATAACCGATATAGCATGAAATTTGAGAATATGTTTTGTTCTTTTAAAAAATTGTAATTCAAATAGCTAATGGTCACTGATTTATACGCATGTCGAATATACTCGTCAATACACAAAATTTTGCCACTTCTTAATGACGAGTATACTCGTCAATCATAGTTAACTGGTTAAAAATCGGTCAATTTCTTAACACTTTAGTAGTGCTTTTCTGTAGGAACTTCGGTTAATCAAGTTCTTTTGCGTAACCGAACTTCTTCAAATAAGTCAAAACTGTCACATAGTTGATTCTTAGTGCATTGAATAACTGCTTACATGCTTGCATGATGGTATTGCTCGATGAGTTGCAAAATTTCATATACTTTTTTCAGTGACTGACTGACGAAGTCGATCTTTGGCATCAAAATTACCAGAACCAATCCATCTAAAACTACGAATCAGTACCAGATTCTTTCCTCAGCCTGTAGAGGGCTTTGATTGATAATTGGAAAAATAAATAATTGAGAAACCCTATTGAAGGTCGCAAGCCCGGAAATGAGCAGCATTGGAATCAAAACTCGGTAAAATCGTGTGGGTAATCTCAACTTCAAGTTATCCGTGCCGAGGGATGAAGGGCCAAGGAGATTTAAAAGATCTCTGTCTCTAGAGGAACATGTTGGGGCCAGGTCACACTCTGCAGTATTTTGCCCTTATTGAGATATAGCAGGGCCCTGAAATAGAGGACCGTTATTTCTCTAACACGTGGGATGCAAATGAGTGAAACCGTGACACAAAACAAAAGAAGAACGGAAGGAGCGAAAACAGAACGTTAATCGTTTTAGTCGAAAAAATGAAGGTAAGTCAGATGCCTCTTCGGTTACTGCCAACACCTCAGGTAGTTTCAAGCCCGCTGACTCAGATGGGTTGAGTTGTCCCGAGTTATGTTGGAGAGAAGTGAGTTGATAACATGCTTTCCAGTCTGGTAATTTCCCATACAGAGGACTTCACTAGATAAGGAGAGGTATGCCATCGGTTTCTTCATGTTATGTGTATTTCGGAATCGTCATGACGTAATCCACTGGGAGTTATTGGATACGCGCGAGACAGTCGATCGACATCAATATAAGCGTTAGCTTAACGTAATGGCCAAGAAGTTAGGCAGATTCCATGACCCGTACCTTTGGTGCACATTAATGCGCTCCCGCACATAGAGCGGTCAGAAGTGGAGGCGCAGGAATTAGGGTTTGAATTGTTAGAGACTCCTCCGCACTCGCCCGACCTTGTGAAGGTTTTAGGTATTAGTACATTCTATAGGCATGTTCGATGAACCAATGCAGAGCCATCTGTAAGAAATGGTCAACATCGTTTGCAAGAAAATTTATGACCTTCAAGCAACAAAAACGACAAAACCAATCCAAGTAATCATGGAATTGAAATTTTCACTTCCGCCAACCAACATCTATAAAAGGCCTTTGAATCGTATGCATGGCGCATAGAGACGAATGAATTCCCAAAGTTTAAAGTCTCTTTAATGCAATATCATCATCATCATCATGCATGGCCCTCTTTTACCTTTTGCTGTTGACCGATGGAGACCAACTGCTAGAAGTGAACCTGAAAAATAATTTGTGAAATAGTTCATTGAAATACTAAATTGTGAATTGTTCAATAGAGAAATGTAGAAATAAAATGGAGAAATAAAATCAGTTCACTTACCTGTATCGCGTCATCGTTCCGGAAAGCGCTACTTGATAGGAAACCTTCCTTACTTACCCTCAAAGTTGCTGCCCAGTGATCCTGCTCTTCTTTGCTATCGACAGGCACTTGTATAGGTCTATGTACAATCGTAGAAGGAATAGGAAATTCATATCTAAACAGGAGGTAATGAACTTCTTTATGGAGTATTTCAGCAGCTTTTCTTTTCTAGGGGTATAGGCCAGCTCAAGACTAGATGGAGGTACGTTGTAGAAAATTGTGAGAAATTCGTGCCGTAGAAACAAAGGTGCAGGATGGCAGGAAAAAAACAAATAAAATAAGTAAAAAAAACTTTTTAAGTTAAACGGTTTAATTGTGATTAAACATAATAATGTATTAAAAGCTAAAGTACATTATTATGTTTAATCAAAACTAAACCGTTTAACTTAAAAAGTTTTTTTACTTATTTTATTTTCTAGTTTTTAGTACATTATCTATATTTTTAGTACATTATCAATATTTTTCTACATTAAAACCATTGTATTCTATAAGTCAAATAACTTCATTTGATACCGATATTGAGTGGATTGCAGAAAATACATAGTGTGTTCTCCAAGTCAAGTTCATTCGTTTTTTTTTGTCTGTATTCTAGTGATTTTCAACTCATTTGGCTGGTTCGTCACTTTTTACTTCCATTTTTGGAAGAATATCGGGAGTGAGAATTGAACTCGTGACCTATAGCGTGAGAGGCATGGATGTTACCACTACGCCAGATCGCCTCCTTCATTCGTTTGATACACATATCTTAATCAACCTTTTTTTTTGAGATGATATGGAATCAGCTATTTTTTAGCGGCGGCTAAATTGGATTTTTCAAGATAAGCAGTTTTAAAATGACAGCAGAGACAAATGTGTTTTATAAATTCGGTCAGTTCCTATTGGTCAAATTTCTATTAATGTGAGACAACCCTACAGACATACAAACAGTTCAAGCTAAATAAAACCATGTAATAAAGTAATTTGCTATTTTGTGATTGCAGCCATCTTGGATTTGGATTTTTCATGATCTACTGTGATCTACTATCCAAGCCCTTTCATTTGATACCCATATTAATCGGGTTTTGAGGAAATATGTAGTCCGCCATTTTGTAGTGATAGCCATCTTGGATGTACATTTTTCATAAACAACCGTATTCTACTTGTCAAGCCCTTTCATTTGATACCCATATTAATGAAGTTTTGAGAAAATATATGGTCCGCCATTTTGCAATGGCAGCCATCTTGGGTTTGTATTTTTCATAAATAACTGTGTTCTACTAGTGAGTCTCTTTCATCTGATACCCATATTAACGGGGTTTTGACAAAATATGTAGTCCGTCATTTTGTAGCGGCCGCCATCTTGGATTTTCAAGATCATGAAACACGCAGTTTTATAATGACTTCAGAGATAAAAGTGTGTTCCAAATTTCAGATCAATCGGTCAACAGAAAGGGGGTAAAATTTGTATTAATCTGGGTCAGCGCTACATACAAACATACAAACATACAAACATACAAACATACAAACATACAAACATACAAACATACAAACATACAAACATACAAACATACAAACATACAAACATACAAACATACAAACATACAAACATACAAACATACAAACATACAAACATACAAACATACAAACATACAAACATACAAACATACAAACATACAAACATACAAACATACAAACATACAAACATACAAACATACAAACATACAAACATACAAACATACAAACATACAAACATACAAACATACAAACATACAAACATACAAACATACAAACATACAAACATACAAACATACAAACATACAAACATACAAACATACAAACATACAAACATACAAACATACAATCATACAAACATACAAACATACAAACATACAAACATACAAACATACAAACATACAAACATACAAACATACAAACATACAAACATACAAACATACAAACATACAAACATACAAACATACAAACATACAAACATACAAACATACAAACATACAAACATACAAACATACAAACATACAAACATACAAACATACAAACATACAAACATACAAACATACAAACATACAAACATACAAACATACAAACATACAAACATACAAACATACAAACATACAAACATACAAACATACAAACATACAAACATACAAACATACCAACATACAAACATACAAACATACAAACATACAAACATACAAACATACAAACATACAAACAGATTACAGGGCAAGCTAAATAAAACCGTTTAATAATAAAAAGCCTTAGTCCTTAGTTAAGAAATGAGCAGCTCGACTAATTGACTTAAAATTTACATTGTTGGCGTCGTACCAGTCCAACACGTTTCGAGCGTAGTTACAGAGTGCAAGATCAAGCCAAAACAAAGTTGAACCTCGTGCTGCTTCAGAAATGGCAAGATACGCTCCTGAAGGCACTTTTCCTTGTATATGGCATCTTCCAAAAGAGATGTCGGGATCGATAACTTCTCCACATCTGCAAATCGCTTGCCAGATGTTCTCGTAAATTTCGTTATTGATCACGATGTGACACGATTTTATGAGAAACCGGGTTTGTAAGCACTGGTTTTTGCGGTGGTTTTTTGGTTCTAATTTCGGTTTGGGTGCTTCTGCACTTTGTAAGGGTCTCCGCACACTGCAGACTTTTTTGCAGCCGATAGTGTGGTTGGGTTGGGTTGCTAGTGCGCACATCGAGCCAATCAAACAGTCGGGTTAGTCAAGAATGCGTACACCAGTCAACTGTCGACCGACTATTCTCGAACGACTCTGTATTTAATTTGTTTGACAACGGAGAAGAGAACGGTGAAGCAAAATCAAAAAGAGATCCAAAGAGCATTGGGTGCCTCACATTCTCACTGAATCGCACGACACGTGTGCAAAAATTGAGAGCGAACTGAAATATCGGCCGATAAACAATCGTCGTGTGTGCGTAGGTCGGAGCTAGCCAGTACTGATTAAACGGCCGATAGTTGGCCGACAAAACAGTTTGAATGCAATCGGGAAGCCCATCAAACTTTTTTATCGGCCGATACTGAATCAGTGTAGTGTGCGCATATGCATATCACTCCGTACTGATTAAAGTGCGATTCACATACAACATCCACGTCACGTTCACGTTTCGTCCCGTCACGTTGCGTCAATTATTCTTCCAAGCAGTTCTTATGCAAACATTCACATACACCGGCAACAGCAACTTCGACTTGCCGTTGCTGGTATATGTGAATGCTTCAATAGGAATTTCATGGTAGAATAATTGACACAACGTGACGTGGATGTTGTATTTGAATCGCGCTTAAGTTGGCGACCAAACTATCGACCACAAAAGTCTGCAGTCTGCGGAGGCTCTAATAATGCAATTCAGAACGTTTTATAGTTTTTTGGACAAAATAGACTGACGCGCTGCATTTTCTAGCGACATCCCGGATTGATATGTTCAGCTGGCGCCCGAATTCTGCCAGAATTTTCTTGACCACCACTCTTACGGCCAGGTCTCTAGATATTCGTTGTCGAGTCATCCCTTCCATCGACTCCATTGTTTGAACTCGATAATGATCTCTTCTGTGCTGCTCATGGATGTTTTCAGAATATCTCTGAAATGCTTGAGGAGATCATTACTAAGCTTATTCAATTTCGCTTGCGATGCCGGAAGTGATTATAAATTGGAATTTGAAAAGGGTGCCAAATCAGAAAACAGGTCACGTGTTTATGGAATAAAGTTAACGTTAAAAACTATTTTTGCCGCGAACGGATTTTGGCGATTTACATACTAAACGAATCGGAAATTCCCTAAGATTTGTTTAATATGCTATACATTAGAATCCCTTTATTTGTAAATGGTTAAAATTCATGAAAACTTCAAGCGTTTCTATTTTCCCATGCATTTGTTCAGTCCATTTGTGTGCTTTCCCGAACAGAGCTGTCAATAACGAGCAACTTATCGACGAGCAACGGAGGGGAAATCGTAGGATTTTAAGTCTCCATGAACAAAGGAAAAGTAGATGAATGAAGGGGAATACTTGCCTAGAATATAAACATTGAATTTCGCTGAGGCAAACTTTCATTCGGCATCGGACTGTTGAGCAATCCAGTTCACTTTGCTTTTGCTGCGCTTCGATCTAAGATTGGACCCCACCAGTGGTAATTCAACTTGGATATCGTCGTGTGGTTTTTCCAGTTCGTTTTTCGCGTTATTCGTATCGTGTGTTTTTTTCCGCGTCATAAATTGGACGCTTCACACAGTGTGTGATGAGCAAGAAGAAGAGGAAGGCTGGCTCGAGCCCTGCAAAAAAAACGAACGCATTGCCAGGGGCAATAAAATTTCGAGGCAAGCGTCATCAGATGATGCACGTGATGTTGGTGCAGTGAAAAGCGCTCGCACTGAACCGAGCCTTCGCATCGAACAATAGCGAAGTAGGCGACTTCGGCGCGTCGGTCGAAAATGTAAACGCCGTTACCCAGGCAGCAACAAGCTCCCCCCGCTGGTGGTGAAGGCGGTTGCTCATCAGCGAATTCGCATCGATCGGTGTTACAGCAGAGTACAAGCTGTGTGGCATAATTCAGTCTTTTTCCAAGCAGTGAACATTGTTTGTTTTCCGTCATCATAAGCGCTTCGATGGTGTTTTTGACATTGCATGAATGTATTAAGCTGACGTTATGGCGAAGCAGGCGTTAAGATTGTACCAAGCATCTTGAATGTCGTACTGGAATGTTACAAGTTATTTGGGTCCGCGTGCCAGTCGCAAAACTGCCTACAACTAGGATTGCATTTGCACTAGTCTTGATCATAATGAAGCAATGCTACTGTTTTCGAGGTTGTTGATATTAAAAAAAGAGTTTATTTCGCTTGTTTAATCACCAATAAAGTGAATGTCGTTCTGGAATTTTGTATATGATTTGGTTTTGCTTGCCAGTATCAAAACTTTCTCCACTAAGGATGACAGCTGCGCTTATCTTGAGCATGAGAAAGTAATGCAACTTTTTACGAGGCCAGTATTATTAACAGAAGCGTTTCTTCTAAGAATAATGAGAAACTATGTGATTCTACAATAAAAAAACCATTTCAGGAAAATTAAACTATTCTGAAAAACAGTTATTTCTAAAATTTCACAGCATTATTACATAATGTTCGAAGTTATAAACAAACCGCTTATATAAAATGGAGACGATCTGGCGTAGTGGTAACATCCATACCTCTCACGCAGAGATCTGAAGATCAATTCTCACTCCCGACATTCTTCCAAAAATGGAAGTAAAAGTGACGAACAAGCCGAAATATGTTGAAAATCACTACACCCATACCTCGCTATACGGCCGCTCTCTATACGGTATTTCGATAAAACGGCCCTCTTCATTTCAGTCACGTTTTCGATTTACGGCCTAAAATGTTTCGTTATAACGGCAAAAAAATTGAGGATTGGTTCAAAAATTACTTTTGTACAAAAGTGAAACAATATTTGAGAGACAATAACTTAAGCAACAAAAAAATAGATATGTATACATACACATAGTCCATGTAACCGGTTGTTTCATTTTTGTTTATAGATTATTGTTGGTTTTATTGTATGTATATTGTATGTTTTATGTTTATGTCCCATTTTTGATTTAAATGAAATAAATTTTAATGAATTGATTGATTGATTCAAATGAAATTAAAAGTAAAAAGATGAAATGCATTTTGAATGATAAACCATGTTAATTATTTAACAAATTTGGAACCAATCTGATTGAATTTGTATGAATTTGTATTATAATAATTGATTCATTATACGGCTTTTCGCTTTGCGGCCAAATTTCGTGTAACGTATCTAGGCCGTAAAGCGAGGTATGGGTGTATAATAGAAGAAAAACAAATATATAAAATAACAGAGTAGTTCTACGTCAACAATGCGGTCGTATCTTGGACACAACCTCCTATATTTTTTGTTCTGAAAAGCATTCCGAGCATATCTTGGATGTTCTTATTGTGTACACAAAATGACTGTTAAAAAAGGCAACTGTGGATCGCGGATTGAGCTGAACAATCTTTGGATAGATTCCTGAATAAAATTTCAATGAGAAGTCGACGACTTAATGTTGAACTTATAAAGTGAATAAATGAGTTTGATTTTTAAAATTCGGCAATTCAAAAGTGGTGACCTCGATCGTCTTCCAGATCGATCCCCTCCTGGTGCAGCGAAACGGTTTGAAGACGAGTAATTGCAGGAGTTGCAGGATGCAGACCCAACCCAAACACAACAAAATTTAGGAGAAACACTGAATGTGTGTCGAACATAAATTGGCTATCGTTTGAAGGCCGTGGGAAATATTCAGGAGCTCAGAAAATGGATGCAACACAAAATTGATCGAAAAGTAGATGGAGGATTACAAAATAATTTGTTAGATGCTTCCTAAACGGCACCAAAGAAGTCGGTTTTGGATCGGATTGTCACTGTTCAGTCCGTCAAACGCACTGAAGAGAGAAAGAGAGAAGGGAAAAACTTAAATCGTAAGTCCCCACCCCTTTGTCTGTTCGGGTGCAACCAGGGTTGCCAATAATATTTTTCAAAAAACTGGAAGATTGTTCTTAAAAAAACTGGATGAAAACTGGATCCTGTAAAATCGTTAAGAAGTTAGAAGTGATTTATCTAATATGATTTTTTTACCTATTCCAAAGCTTGGGAAATAGAATTCCCTTTGAAGCTTCGTGGAGTATCTATATGTAGTTCATAAACAACCATTAATCAACCATTCGAGCAGATCAAAATAACGTTTTCCACCACTCGAACATTGCTGTGAAATAATATTTGAGGATCTTTTCTTCTAGAACCGCTAGAAATTACGGTTTTATTTGGATAAAATATGAAACATCTCGTATTCATTGCCCGACAATGTAATCAATTTTGGTGCATGATGTTCACACGGTTTTTTGTAGACCATTTCATTAAACCTAACCTCAATTATTTTATTTTTCTTTTAACTCAATTTTGGCATTTCCGTAGTGTTTCTTGTGGTCCGAAGCCCCCTAGGTCCGAAGCCCCCTAGGAGGAGGTTTGTAATAGCTGTTATGCATCGCTATTACGTAAAGAGAGATAACTCTCCACCGTCGTGATTGTAGTTCGATACAGAGTACGCGCGACTGATAACGGAATATATCGCCGGAAATATTGGTTTCAGAAGAGTTCTCTTGGTTACCTTCTGAGGTATTCATAAGATAACTCTCCTCCTTCAAGTTTGGAGTAATGGAATAATGCAATACATCGCCGTAACAATTGGTTTTATAGTTCTTCCGGATATCTTTTTAAGCCTTCTCTACTCTCCGTCGTCGCGGATGGAGTTCTATAATGTGTGTAAGCTGTGAATAACATAAAATATCGCCGGGACGATTGACTTTAGAGGAGTTTTCTCGGTTACCTTCTCAGGTTTCCCTTACTACTTGGGTAGGCTCCACACCATATTGAATTCGTAAGTGCAGCGAATTCAGACTAATTGATTCAATTTGCCAAAAGTGGCCCAAATTATTCCGGAGAAATGTATGCAAATAGGAGCGCGGCTGAATTGGAAAGAATGTAAATCGAACCATCCAGACTAATCCAATTATTCCCGTTCCCGGTTTCTGTTTTAACTGCTATCTTCCCAAAATTGCTACATTGGCTTAACGGGCGGGTTGAAATAGACTAAAACAATCCAATTTTCTCGATAGTATTTAAATTTAGTCGCCGCTTTTATCCCAGGATGCTGTCGTCGAATGAATCAGCTTTGGCCGTTTGCTTCCCATTTTGGTGATGGTTTGCTGCCGGGGATAGGATCTGTAGTGTATGGCTGCAAGTGATTGTGCTATCTCCTGTTTCAAAACCGTCTTTTTGTTAGCTTACGATAACACACTGTTTAGTCTGTTGAGTATGGTCTATTTGGTTGGTAAGTAGACTGAAAGTACGGCACAATATTGATCAGTTAAACTTATGAATAAAGATATTCTCTGGAGTGCTTCCATGATGCAAAGCTGAACTTAAATGGGGCGAGAACATTGTTGAAGTAGTGCTGCAGCTATTGTCTACTCCCACCCAAACGCAAAAAAAACAGATGGGGTTGGGAGAAGAAGGGTGGCTCAATAAGTTCAATTTCTCCCGCTAATATCGACCGATGTGTATCGACACAAAATTGATGCCAGCACTCTCGGGATGAGGGAAGAATACGAGGGAATACGATATTGTCTTTGCTCTCATTACGTCGAGTACCATCTGCCGGGATGTGAGGGGTGGTCACAAATAAAAATTGTCAGATATAAGATTCACTTTTACTTTATGCCATTGTTATTGCTACTTTCTGATGTAAGCAGATGATTCTATATATCATTTGCCACCTTTTTTTCTCGTGCACTGTTTCGCTTTAAGTGCAAGGACGAAAGCAGAGCCAAGCACTTGCTATATTTCTTATTGTGTGGTTGTTTGGGCTTGCTGCTGGCGCAACGAAAACATTTTGCTTTCGGTGAGATGTGTGTTGTAATTACAGCCAAATTACTTCTTGTTGTGGAAGTTTCCCATAAGCCGAGTAATCCATGCAACATTGCTCTTAGTGTCCTTTGACAATCGTAATTGTGTTATATATCCCATAAACAGACTAATGAGTGTAATTTAAAATACATTAAGGTCTGCACGAGGCAATTGATTCTGTGTCCATATTGGTTGCAACCATTTATTTTCGGTTGGAAAGTTAACACATCACTTGGTAGAAAAGCTATAGCATGAATCTTGTCCTAAATTAATAAATCAGCGTTAAAATATTGTGTATCCATAAATCTGTTCAAATTTAACCAATGTATTGTTTCTAGGAATTGTATCCACCACAACTATGTTTACATCTACTCGCATGCTAAAACTCATCAATCTTTTCCGACCGCAGCTTGTCGGCGAACGAATTGAAATATGATCAAAACAAGTCCACTGCTCATCGGGACTGACGCCGCTGTGAAAAAGTGGAGTAAATCGATGCTGAAAAACCACTACATATTGACATGCATTCTACTGAATAAGTGGATTTCAAAGACATCGGAATAAGTTTTCATTTGAATTTGGGAGTGCCCAAAGCAGTCCGTAAGCCCTCGAACATAAAACTGATTGTGCGATTAAATCGTAATTCTGTTTAACGATCCCCGGAGTACACTCTTACACAGCATAAACACCCCCTGCGGACAAGCGAAATAGGATCAATTCAATCAGTCGAAAAAGAGCACCAGCAGCTCGTCCGGCTTTAATGTCCCGAAGCCCAGCAACCCTCTGGAAATACACTTTACCGCTCCTGTTTTGTCCCATTTCGCGGAGCGCTTGGCGTTAAAACTCTGCCCTCTTAAGTTATAAGTACTTTTGGCAAAGGTCCGCATCCTAATCTGCTTATGTCGGAGCGCAATCTTTTGAAAGTGTCGCCTTTCTGGGCTTTGGGCCTTTTCTACTTCTCCAGTGGAAGCAGTACCAGCAGCAGCACCACGATAGCACCAACAAGGATGATATCTCGACTCGAGAGTCTCCTGCTCGGCTGCTGTCAGCGTATTTTGTATTTTATAGCTCTTTCAACAGCCCAAGATATAACACACATCCAGAGGGCGAAATGTCCCGAAGACGAGAGGACGATGGGGATCTACGTTCATTTCGTACGTTTAAACTGTTCCGCGCAAATTTCCGGTCTGCGCTAGATTTCCGACCGTAACAATTATGGGCCAGCAGTCTGGTATTATGTCTAGTTTGGAAAAAGTGGAACAGGCTGAGGGTCGCTCCGAAGGCGCTGTGGCGAACCGTTCGGAAGAGCTGCTGACAAATCTTGAAAGTCCGTGCCGAAAGATAAGCTCTGAGCATTATCCCTCGACCGCTGCACGCCATAAATATGTGTGTACGTCCTTCCGATAAGTGAGATGTCGAAGTTGGCCGAAGGAGTGTTTCTTTTTTGGTAGCTCTTTTCAGTGTTCGGATCGGTATAGTGGGGTGGTTCCGGGTGAAATATTCGAGATTGCAATCGTTAGCAAGGCAATAAAAATAAGTCGGTCTGGAAGATCGAAAAAATCGATTTACTCGACCAATTTTGCTGAAAATTTTTATCAGCATGTAAAAATGGATTATCTAAAGCGTTACATAGCCGTTTTTTGATATCTCATTTTTTGGATTGTTTATGAGCTTCTAAACAACAACTAGCCGCCATATTGGCAATTTTTCGAATTCTTAAGACCCCTATGTAACGCTTTAGGTATTGTCCTAAAGTTTCACAATATTAATTGGAATTTGTTCTGCGACACTTCGTTGCTTCAGAACCGATACCACCAGAAAGGTACCGATTCTTAGACAGAATCTTCGCTTCCAGCTGTCAACAGCGTAATAATAATTATTCGAACACTCAAAAAATGGAAAATACATCTTCAAATATATCTTAAACAATAATCAAAATACCCGAATACTTCACTTTATTTTTTGTAGTGAGTCAAAATGTTGTCATGTCACGCTGACATGGATCGTATAATTCCGTGACGTGACAACAATCTCTTGAGATAGTTGATACTCCTCTATTTGTGGACCGATCTCAACCAAAGGGCCTGGCCGGGTAAGGGAGTAAAAAGTGCCCCCAAACAAAATCAAAACCAAAAATTAAAATTAAATGAGAAATTTTTGCGGTTTATTTGAACCCCTATGTGGTTTGACGTAGGATCTATAGTGAAAAACGTACTTTTTCGTTTATTTCACGCCATCCTCTAAAGCTTCGAGAAAAAATTTTGAAAAAAATACTGAATGTGCATCTTACTACGGTGTGTCAAGAAAAAAATTATCAAAAAAAAATTTTATCAAAAATTGAAGTACTAAAAAAATATATTGGAATTTTGAAAAAAAAATCAGTACTACTCTAATTCATATTTGAATGTGTTCCTACGGCTTTTCTAGATATGTGTGATTTTTTCAGATTTTTTTCAGTGTTGCGCGGTACAAAATTTTTTTTTTATATTTCCAAAGGGTCTGGGTAAAGGAGTAAAAAGTGCCCTTGAACCAAATCACCAGCTGTATGGAAAATATTGTATAGAGTACTAAATACAACATTTTGGCAGTAGTACCAAATATTTCAATCCTTATATGGTACACCATAGGATCTATGGTGAAGAATGCACCTTCTCGTTTTTTTCACGTCATTCTCAATAGCTTTGAGGCAAAAATATGGAAAAAAATACTGAATGTACATCTTACTAAGGTGTATCGATAAATATCTTCAAACTATTTTTTCATCAAAAAATCAATTATAAAAAATTTAAATTAATTTTTATTTTTATTTTAAATTAAATTAATTTTTTTTTATTCTGAGATTCAGTACTACTCTAGTTTGTATTCAAATTTTTTCCTACGTCTATTTTAGGTATATGTGATTTTTTTCAGAATTTTTATTGTTTATCGCGATACAAAAAAATATATATATATATAAATAAATATATAAAATATATATATACAGGCATTTCGAAATTTTGAAAGAAATATTACTTTTTCTCTAACTTTTATTCAAATGCATTCGCATGTGTTGATTTTTCACATGTAGCGTAATTTTTTCTTGAAGTTTTAAGAGGATTGTGCGAAAAAAAATATTTTTTTGGCCTTTGGGCATTTTTAGATTATTTTGAATTTAGAGACCCAGTACTGCTCTGATATTTATTAAAATTTTGTTTTTATATGTCTAAGTTTTGTCGGTATATTTAGAGCATTGCACTGTACAAAGATTTTTTTCTCATATCTTTAAATGAATGAGATTATCTTTACATCGGATTTAGATAGTTTACCAAAGTCATAAGAGTCAGCAGTACGATAGAGCTCTGTGAAAAAAAAAGAAAAACACTTAAAAACGTCCAAATTATTATTATTGTTTTATTTTAATCTTACAATTGAAAACCACGAATACAATAAAATGATCGAATTCAAGAAAATAAAAATAATGCAGACGATGAAGAAAATTATATTTGTGTCTCGCAATGCTCTTCAACATTCAGGAAAAAATTGCACCACATGTAAAAAAGACACATACGAACCCATTTAAATAAAAATTAGAACAGAGGAGGGTCTCAAAGTCATTTTTTTTTCAAAATTTCGATATGCCAGAAAATATATTAATTTTTTTGTACCGCATATTTATTTTTTTCATAATTACATTTTTTGATGAAAAAATAGTTTGAAGATATTTATCGATACACCTTAGTAAGATGTACTTTCAGTATTTTTTCCATATTTATGTCTCAAATCTATTGAGAATGACGTAAAAAAACCAAAAGGTGCATTTTTCACCATAGATCTTATGGTGTGCCATATAAGGAATCAAATATATGGAAAACTTTCATGCAATCACCGTCCTGAATGCCGCCTACAAAGTGCTTTCCCAAATCATCTTCCGTCGTCTATCGGCACTGACAAACAGATTCGTGGGAGGTTATTCATCGAAGGTCGGTCTACTACTGACCAAATCTTCACCTTGCGGCAGATTCTCCAGAAATGCCGTGAGTACAGAGTCCCCACGCACCATCTATTCATCGACTTTAAAGCCGCATACGATTCAATAACACGAAAAGAGCTATGGAGAATCATGGACGAAAACGGCTTTCCCGTGAAACTGACAAGACTGATTAAGGCTACGATGGATGGAATACAGTGCTGTGTGCGAATTTCGGGTGGATTATCTGATCCATTCGAGTCCCGCAGAGGGCTTCGACAAGGTGATGGTCTCTCTTGCCTACTGTTCAATATTGCGCTAGAGGGTGTTATGAGACGAGCGTCTAAAACCAAATACATGCTGGCTTTCGGATCCAAGCACGACAGGACCCGATTAGGTAGTAGTGTAATGATCGACGGCGATGAGTTCGAGGTAGTGGGCCAATTTGTCTACCTTGGCTCAATGGTAGCGTCTGACAATGATACCAGCCGCGAGATCCGGAGACGCATCATCAATGGGAGTCGTACCTACTACAGTCTCCACAAACACCTAAGGTCTAACAGACTTAGCAGTCGTGCGAAATGTTCCCTGTACAAAACGCTCATAAGACCGGTTGTCCTCTACGGGCACGAGACGTGGACAATACTCGAAGAGGACCTGCGAGCACTCGGAGTCTTTGAACGGCGTGTGTTAAGAACCATCTTCGGCGGTGTACAGGAGGACGGCGTATGGAGACGAAGGATGAATCACGAGCTCACGCGACTCACCGGCGAACCCAGTATCCAGAAAGTGATCAAAGCTGGAAGGATACGCTGGGCAGGACATGTTGCAAGAATGTCGGGCAACTATCCTGCAAAAATGGTGTTCATCGGGAATCCGGCTGGTACGAGACGACGAGGAGCACAACGAGCAAGGTGGTTAGACCAAGTGGAGCATGACATGGTGAGCACGGGGTGCCCGCGGAATTGGAGGGAGATAGCCACGAACCGAGTTAATTGGAGAAAAATTGTGTTGTAAAGTGTTGTTGTTGTAAAGTTGTTAAGCCATAATAAATTTAAAAAATATATGGTACTACTGCCAAAATGTTTTATTTAGTACTCTATACCATATTTTCCATACAGCTGGTGATTTGGTTTGAGGGCACTTGTTACTCCCTTACCCAGCCAGACCCTTTGGAAACATAAAAAAAAAAATTTTTTTGTACCGCGCAACACTGAAAAAAATATGAAAGAAAAAAATCACACATATCTAGAAAAGCCGTAGGAACACATTCAAATATGAATTAAAGTAGTACTAAATCTCTAAATCCCAAAAAAAAATTTTTTTCAAAATTTCAATATTTTTTTTGTACTTCAATTATTGATAAAAATTTGTTTTGATAATTTTTCTTGATACACTGTACTAAGATGCACATCCAGTATTTTTTTCAAATTTTTATCTCGAAGCTTTTGAGGATGGCCTGAAATAAACGAAAAAGTACGTTTTTCACTATAGATCCTACGTCAAACCACATAGGGGTTCGAATAAACAAACCCTATAGTGGTTTGTTGATCTTCAATGTTTGCTGAGAGAAATCGAGTTTAAAATTTTTGATCTTAAGTTCATCTGATAAATTGAAAACATACTCTAATTTTGTGACGTGACAACCCTTCAAAATACCTGTTTTCAAATGCTTGTTTCCTATAAATTACTGAATGCAACATAGGTCTACCCCTGCTCGTCAAACAAGTATTTAATTATTCATTCAATGGTTTATATACATTGAAGTCTGGTTAAGTAAGTAAAGAGATATCTCAAGAAACATTAAAATAGCGAAAACTTAAAATATATTAGGCTGTCAAAAAAGTCCTGCGGTATTTCCGCGAGGTGTCGTTGTAAGCGCGTAGTTCTAGTTGTATTCATTGTATCGAGTCATAGCTTGTTGGAAAGGTATTTTTGCGCTATAATATAATATAGTCCTTGACAGTGTTTTGTTTGGTTAAGTCGTTCGTGAGTTATAGTGTCGCAAATATGGAGCAAAATAAAGAGAAAATCCGACATATTTTACAGTACTACTATGACAAAGGCAAAAATGCATCTCAGGCTGCCAATAAAATTTGTGCAGTTTATGGACCCGATACAGTTTCCATTTCCACCGCACAACGATGGTTTCAACGTTTTCGTTCTGGTGTAGAGGTTGTCAAACATGCGCCACGCTCCGGAAGGCCTGTCGTCGAAAATTGCGACAAAATCGCTGAATTAGCCGAGAAAGACCGGCATAGTAGCAGCTGTAGCATCGGCCAAGAGCTGGGGATAAGTCATCAAACCGTTATTAACCATTTGAAGAGGCTTGGATTCACGAAGAAGCTCGAGAACATCTTTGACCGTATCGACGCATGTGAATCGCTGCTGAATCGCAACAAAATCGACCCGTTTCTGAAGCGGATGGTGACTGGCGATGAAAAGTGGGTCACTTACGACAACGTGGTCGAAGCCCGCTGAAGCGGCTCAGACGGTGGCCAAGCCCTCATTAACGGCCAGGAAGGTTCTGCTGTGTGTTTGGTGGGATTGTCAAGGAATAATCTATTATGAGCTGCTTCCCTATGGCCAAACGCTCAATTCGGACCTGTACTGCCAACAACTGGACCGCTTGAAGGTAGCACTCATGAAGAAGAGGCCATCTTTGATAAACAGAGGCCGCATTGTCTTCCATCAGGACAACGCCAGGCCACACACTTCTTTGGTGACGCGCCAGAAGCTCCGGGAGCTCGGATGGGAGGTTCTTTTGCATCCGCCGTATAGTCCGGACCTTGCACCAAGTGACTACCACCTGTTTTTGTCCATGGCGAATGAGCTAGGTAGTCAGAAGTTAGCCACAAAAGAGGCCTGTGAAAATTGGCTATCCGAGTTTTTTGCCAATAAGGAAGCGAGCTTCTATAACAGGGGTATTATGAAGTTGGCATCTCGTTGGGAACAAGTCATCGAACAAAACGGCGCATATTTGACTTAAAACAGATGATTGTATGAACAAATGAAAATTCAAAAAAAATACCGCAGGACTTTTTTGACAGCCTAATATTAAACATAAATATGTAGTTTTTTAAACACGCTCTTCTCAACGGTTTGAGCAAAAAATTAAATTTGTTTCGAACAATTCATATTATAACTACACTCTGTCCAGCCTAAGACCACCCTGAATATATTTCGTTGTAAGACAAATAATTAGAATTTCAACAGTGACAGTAATAGTAAATCTCGACGTGTAATGAAATATTAAGACATTTGGCATCAACAAATTTTTTTTGAAGCCCCCGATTTTCGGTGATTTTTCAGTTTTCAAAAAAAACTCAAATTTTAACATCTGCAACACTAAAAATGAAGTTCTAATGAGCTAATATTTTGCATAGGGAATATTATCGTGCAAATTCACAATTCGCAGCAAGTTCCTAATGAAAAATCGAGATGACTGTTTTTATTAGCACCCAAAACCATACGTTTCGTCTCGTATTCCGAAAAAAAAGTCCCGGAGTGTTGATTTTGGACAATTTTTTTTTCGAGATGACACTAGATCACGACGTTTCATGCAATTTTAAGACATTCAGCATAAAATTTGTTTTTCCGAAAACCCCGATTTCCTTTACTCCCCCCTTGGGTGATTTTTCAATTTTCAAAAAACTCAAACTTCGTCCGCTTTGCGCCACTGATATTTGGCATAGGGTGTTTTTTCGAGGTGGTGAACATTTTTTATGAGCTAACTTTTTGAAATTAGAGATGACCATTTTCATTGGCACCCTAATATAGACATTGATGTCTGGTTAAGTAAGTGCAGAGATATCTCAAGAAACATTAAAATAGTGAAAACTTAATATATTTTAAATATAATTGAGTAGTTAAACATGCCTCTCTTGAAGGAAATTAAGTTCGTTTCGAAAAATTCATACTATAACTAGTGTTTATTCAGACAACGTTATAATTTTGGTTTTTTGGTGCACTATGTGACTCATGGAATGAGTCACATGTTTCGAGTATGTTTCAAGGTGTGACTGTATTGTATTTGATTGAAGATTTTTTTGTTTTGTACTGTACTGTGTTTGTTGAAAGAAAGAGGAATTGTTTTGTAATTTGATTCAAGCCGTGACACGGAAGTACGAACCAACATCTCAATAGTGAAGTTGACTACCGTGAAGCTGGTGAAGATGTAGGAGGGATTAAAACTACTGAACTATTTGAACTATGTTTGAGTCGACATGTGAGAGCTCGCATTATCATGGTGAAGAACGGTTCGTAATCTTGAGTTGTTTTCCCTTATTTGGCTTGTAACAGGTGTACATTTGTATATTGTAGTATTTAGCATTTCTTGTTTTTCTGGTTATTTATTATTATGTATTTTGTTTTTGTATTGTACATAAATACTTACTTTTAAGTTAATTTATTTATTTATTTATTTATTTATTTATTTATTCATTTATTTATTTATTTATTTATTCGTTGGTGGAATTATTATGTTAATATTAAAATATTTTAATATTTAAAATATTTAAATTACACTTGCCAAACTTCTGCTGGAACATAAGTACTCAGTACAAATGAAACAGATTTTTTTCCGTCGATCATTGCACACAACGGTTTTCATATATTGCATGAAGTCGTTGTGTTGTTGTTCGCCACATCACATCGAAGAGCGCGAGTAAAGCTCATGTTCCGCTACAGCAACACATGCTAAGAGCGAGTAGCTTAGTAGCTTTCGTGGAAGAATCGCAAGAATTAGCTGACTCAACCTTGACAAAAAAGTGCGGACAATGATGACTTGTTTGGCCGTATGACTGGGGGTTTGAGGAAATTCGCGGTTCAAAAAGAACATTATTCGCTTCGGCAAATATTGTTCCCCTGGAGAAAAAGACTAACTGTTTCGAGGAAACTTGAATACCATTGCTCGTCCACTTTGATCCAATCAGTGGAACAGTGCGATTTTTGAAATCGCGTCGCGGTGTATTTCGTAAAGTAAGTTACGCTCTAAACGGATTCTTTAAAATGTGTTAATATTCGTTGTTTTTTTAATAGGAAATTTAACGAAGAAATTTAAATTTAGTAGAACTTCGTTGAGTGTTTGTGCTTTAAAATAAAGCTCCAGTAAGGTAAAGTTTAGCTTTTGTTTTAACCGTAATACCATAAATGCTGATTGCGTCGAACAGCCGTTCGACGGCGGTTTATTTGGGATACATTTCTCAGGAGTAACACTACATTCGTGGCTCGGCACACCGCCGAGTATACCCTGGACGCACTGCTGACCCCACGATCTGGAGTCAAGGTTCCCGACGAGCACTATTCCTGTCGGAAGGGAGTGCTACGTCACACAGCACTCCGACCAGAGCTAATAGAGAAAGTTGTATCAAATCGTGAGTACCCAACCCTTTATAATACATGCGCATGTGAGTGGGTATTTTCAATGAACAAAATTAATCACTATAAAACTAAACGACTACGCTTGATCCATGGAGACGCACGTGGCACAGTGGGGGAAAATTTAGAATAGGGATATGATTAAGCCAGCGCTACACGATGCTACGAACACCCTCGAAAGCTGGACGCTCGATGATTCGACGCATCGTGTAGTCGACTGACGAGCTACGAACCTCCAATGTTGAGTGTCGAATATTCGCGTTGGAAGTTAATCCGTTCGTTGTGGATTACCTTCCAACGCGAGTGGCATGAGTCAAAAATTTTTTGTCATTCGTTGATTCGACACTCGATGACATTCGATACACCGCTACACGATTCGTCCGAATCTATCTTTGACAGATTGGTTTGTTTACAATTTTTAGATGAAGGAACTATGAAATTGGTTCATAAAATTCAAAATATTCGGCAAAATATTGCAGTTTAATAATGTTGATTGCAAGCATTTTTAATTCACAGCATTTTTAATTCACAGCCGATATCAGTACAATTGCTACGGTAGCAATTTCAATACTCGCAGCGTCATCCAGTTTCCTAACGTTTTTGATGGTAAATAAAACCAATAAACATTCGATCCAAATACTCGACGATTGTTTGGACCGATTGCATTGAATCGAACATTCACTTCACCGTGTAGCAGCACATTCGTCACAACATTTGTCGATTCATCGAGTCAAATGTTTGAGTCCAACATTCGAGTGAAACGTTGGACGAATCGTGTAGCACCCGCTTTATATATATATATATATATATATATCAGGAGAATAAATGATGTGAAATTAACAAATGTTATTTATTAGGTTACGTAATTTAGTTTCGTTTTTTTGGAGAAACCGTTTAAGTCGTTCGTTCGTGGTAGTTTAATTGTTTGTTTTTGAGTTTAAGTCTTGAGTCTCACTGCTGCGTCTGAAGCAAGAGGTGATATTTGGACAGCAGAGCATTCATTTCTTGGGCCTTTGCTCCAGGAGGATCTGCGGATTTCCTCCAGATCCCTTTGTTGTCGGCCGAGTAAGTCATCGGAACGCGAGTAGAAATAGTTTGGGAGAGTCACTGTTCGAGCGATTCTAATCAATTTTTCGAGGCCAGCTTCAAGGCTGGTTCTTTGCCGGGCATATATTGCGCGAGTTGTCCTCTTAGAGGTGGCGCTTAAGCCACTCGCCTATTAAAAATCCTCGAAACAGTAGCGGAATCGTAGCCGTGAATTTTGCACGCTATAGGCTGAAGGATTGTGATTGTTGTAAATGTTTGTGTACTACTCAGAATCGATCGTTCTACGTTTCTCTAAGGGTACTGTTGTCACGTTTCAATTTTTTCCGGGAAAATAATAGACCGTTAGAGCTTAAACTATTCTTTTCGTTCCAAGCTAAGTATGACCGATCGTATATTAACTCGTTTGAACGTTCCTATGACGATTATGCTGTTCCTAAACTTTGTTCTACCGTTCATCATTAACGTCAATTACACTTTTTATTGAGAAAGTTCTCAATTTTGTGAACTTCATAATGAGACAAGAATGTTAAAATGTTATTGTAGATCATGTTGGGTAACTTATGTTTGGAGAGGTACGTGCAACGATTCGCTGATGCTGACCTTGATGTGAAAGATTTTGAAGACTTTCTGAAGAAGCCTGAGAAAATTTACGTTGACATCGATGTAAAAGAAGCTGGAAAAGGATTGGATACAACTAGGAAGCTGACCTTCAAATCGATTTGTCGTGATTTCTATATTGATCTCGTGAAACAGGTTTCAAAGCGATTTAAATTCAGCGATCCGCTTCTCAAAACTGCGACCTTTATGAACACTCAAAATTTTGTCAAGCAATCAAACTTTAATGATTTGATGCGCTAATTTCCTTAATTTGTTGAAGCAGGTAATAGACAAGGCTTGGATAGCGAATTCAGGCTACTCAAGACGAATTTTATGGGGCATTATTGAGTGACCCAGATATAACTTGGTACTAACTGATGGATGTCAAAAGGCGTGATGAGAATTTTTTGTATTCTTTGCTAAGGTCGTTTGTAAGACACTTGTTGATAACATTCATCAGAGGATTATAAGAAATCTTTTTCATGATATAGTTTGTTGTATAGATGTGACCTTAACAACCCAAAAATAAGAAAAATAAATTCAAAATGAAAATAAACCTTATTTCGCTTGTTTAGTCACCAAGAAAGTATATGTGTTCTGGAATTTTGTATGTGATTAGGTTTCGCTTACCAGTAGCAACAATTCCTCCACTAAGGGTGACAGCTGTGCTTCTCTCGAGCATGAGAAAGTAATGCAACTTTTTTTGAGGCCAGTAATATTAACAGAAGCGTTTCTTTTGAGAGTAGCGCAAAATGATGAGAAGTGTTTATATTCCTAGTAGTTTCAAGCCACCAAAGTATGGCTCTGTATGCATGCTATGGCGAACGCTTGTTTGGCGCTTTGTTTAAGTTGTACGAACGATGCCTAGAGGTGCGATTGCTTTGAGGCAATACTAAATAACATGTAGTATGATATTTGATACTTGCAAGAGTTGCCATTGTTGTTGTTTCCATGCGGTGCCAAAGATATATTGATGTAGTTATGAGATGTGGAATAATGGTGCTGGTGTAACATGTGTATAAACGACTGTAGCCGAGTCTATGTCAGTTGCGAAAAAGGCCACCGGAATAGCGTTCGTGGTAAATTTTCAATGCATTGACATGAAATAGATTGCGACATACAATCAGCTAGTGTATTGTTTTGTGAGGGCAAGAATGAAACATCAATCAATTTTCGTCAACTGATTCTACAATGAAAAAATCATTTCAGAGATTATTCTACTAAGCAGTTGTTTCGAAAATTTCACAGCATTATAGAATAATATTCTAAGGTATAAACAAGCGATTTATATAAAATAACACCGTAGTTCTACGTCAACAATGCGGTCGTATCTTGGACATAATATAATTTTTAATTTTTTTTCTTTAATTATTCGATACAGTTTTCTTGCTAATAATACTGATATACAGATTTTTTCAGAAAATTTTACAGAATTAAATGTGCTTCCTTCCTTTCTTTGTTTTGTATAGCTTCCAAAAGTTTAGGTCTCGATCTTTATCGCATAAATGCGAAGGTCAGAGAAAGAGTAGGGAACAAACGAAGTAATGAATATTATTGATGGCAATTATCCAAGTTTAGGTTCACTCCTTATCGCATGGAACGTGCGAAGGGCCGAAGAAGGAAAGGGCGTATAAGCCTAAATGTTTATTTGGGACCCTACGCGGGTGGCGTAGTGGAAGATAGGAACAGGAAAATTCCCACGCTGGCAGATAAGAATAGAAACCACACAGATAAGCGGATAGAATTTAGGCTAGCAAATAGGAGGCAGATAACCAGACGCGGTCTCGGTTATCTGAGCAAGGAAGAGAGAGCTTTCTCTCTCTCTCTCTCTCACAGATTTAGGCTGGGTAGGAATTCCAGGTATATAAACTCGGGATTCTTACCTTGCAAGTCAGTTCAAATTCATTCAAGACCTTTGGACCAAGTTCAATTAAAAAAGTTCAATCAGTTAAACTGAAATTGAAATCAATTTGATCTAAATTCAATAAAGTTTAGTTATTCAAATCTAATGTAGTGTTCCATTCTATTCCGAGCGTTGGCAACTAGACGCCACGCTCTATTAAGAAAAGGTATAAACCGAAAAAGTGTGCTCCCGTGGCCGAGTGGTTAGCGTCATAACTAACATGCCGGGTGTTCGGGTTCGATTCCCGTTCTGGTCGGGGGAATTTTTCGTCAAAGAAATTTCCTCCGACTTGCACTGTGATCACGCGTATTCTAGAGCTTGCCACTCAGAATGCATTCAAGGCGTGTTATTTGGCATAGAAATCTCAACTAAGTACTAATAAAAATGACGCAAGTAATACTACGTTGAGACGGCGAAGTTCCTCTAGTAACGTTAGTGCCATTGAAGAAGAAGAAGAAGAAGAAGAAGATAAATCGAAAAATATCCCAAACCGAAAAGTGATCGTAAGTTTCACTCGGTCGGACCATACTGAAACGTAGTTTCCCTAGTTTTCAAAGGTGTAGAGAAAGATTGAATTCTTGTATGAGCTCATGAGGATTACGCCTGATACAGGTATAAAAAGTAAATACAATTCAGGTAGATAAAATACATATTCTGCTTAAAAAATGAAAATGCTTGACTGAGTATCACTTAGGCCATGGACCATCAATTTTGCTAGATTGACAGAACACAAACAAAACAAGTAATCTATGAAGTAATGAAAAAATAACACATATAAATAGGCAGCGTCCACTATAAGTTTTTGTTTGATTGGTATCATGAAAACAAACATATGACTATAAAATTCTGATCATAAAACGGAAACAATTAGTCATGGAATATGATGTCCTCTTATTCGAACCTTTGCCCACCACCCTAGGATCGAAGCTTTCGCACATTGCTGTCCCTACCGAGCTCGCGCTCGCTCTCCTTCGGAAGCATGCTGTCTCTCGGAGTGTGGCATTGGTGCAGCTGCTGCTAATGATACACGATGGTTCGCCGATGACAATGTTCCCTCTACGGTTCACTTATAAACATTCCCGACCCACTCATTTCCCATGCCGCCCCGATTTTGCGTCCTTTCTCGCAAAGCAGCGATTGTGCCGAGAAGATACATACATCCACTGGCCGTTGTCGGTATCGCCGAGCGCTGGTTGATAACATCATAGCTTGATAGCAATAAAAAACACAACGCGTCTGATATTAGTACACAGCAGCTGCCGAGGAGCCGCCGGCTTTGTTTCGTTCGTTACGAGCGGTTTCCACACGTTGTTGTTACAAATTTTCCGAGGAGTCAGGAGACGACGCCGACAGCAGAGCAGAATTGTCCCCCGTTCAGTGCCACGTTGGAAATTCTCGACACCGGGACACCGCGGGTGAAGTGTGCGAGAACAATCGCTAATGTGTCGCGTCTTCGATCGTTTTATTTTATTTATTTTTATTTTTGTTATTTTGCTTTGAAGTTGTCGACGATTGACCAATGCCGGTTAAGCAAATGAAACATCTATTTATGTAATTTATGAGTGCAGGAAGTGTAGGAAGTGTGTGTGAACAACAGTGCCCGTAGTTGGATCCGCCGTGACTAGAGTGGATACTAGAATTTTGCGGACACGTTTCAAGGGAAGCAAATAGCAGCAAGCAATGCAGCCTTACGAGCCGTCCAGATGGAAATCAAAACGTAGGTAAACACATCGACTTGCGTATGCTGTGTGATCGAATTCAGTCGGGGCTTGGCCACGCCAGGGACGCGAGATGAATGCACACGTGTGTACTTCTACACCTTCGCGTAGCGCTTGAAGAACATTCAAAAGTCACGCTTAATGTTTCGCTGAATTGGGAATCAACTCGTGTTTCGATTGATTCGTGACGAACCACCAGCCCAGACCGAGTGGATGGAGTTGTGAGAAGATCAATTGGATTTCCATTACCACATGTGCGCCATGTGTAACGTTAATGTAAAACACACGAAAAGACGGTCATGCAGGATTGATGTGAACAGGCATGATGATGAAGTGGGTGAAAATCGTGAATAATGATTACACTCAAAACTTTTCGCATGTCATAATAAATATGCTGTATTTTCGAATCGATGTAAAATTTCTTCTTTTATCAAAGACCATGCTTACCCACATCGTAAACACTTTTCGGAATCGATGGATGATACGGCAAGAAAATTATAATGGAACCAGCATAAATGTGTTTTTAACATCGCAAGTGATAGCACTTAGAATGCAGCTTCATCTATCACCTATTTTGAATTAATAGTCTGCCTCCAATAACAAGATCCGATATACATCCCACCGCCGTGGCTTTAATGGAGACACACTGTGTTTTGTTGAAGTTACTAAACAATGATAGCATTTGAAACATGGGCCAACGTTCTCGAAACCCCACCAATTTAAGCATCGAGCGGTTTCGAAAGAACGATAGATACTCACGCATTCAGCCCCGCACTCGAAAGCTCGTAAACTAAGCTGACACCTCGTAAAACTTTTCCCATTTACATCAATTTTGCACTAAATTTGCCACATTTTCACCTTTCTTCGGCGGCTTTTTCCACAGACGCTTACGTGTATGTGCTGCTGAATTGTCTGTGGAATACGTCCCCAACTCTTTGAAGAATTTTACACACCGAAGGTCTTATCTCATGAGTGTGCGGCTTTTTGAATGGTTTTCGTTCTCTTTTGCTGTGCGAAAAGCAGTTGGCAACGAATTCACGCGTTTGCCTGAGGCGAAGTGTGCTTGGGGATCACTTTCCAATTCAAATCCATCCATCTCTGATGCAAATTGTTCGCTGCTTATTTGTTCTGAACCTGGTTAAGGCGAGAGGAACATTTTGTCACATTTTAAGATTTCTTTCGGACTGTGCCTAGACAACGGAATAAGTAGTGTATATGATCTATCGTTTGTAAAAAAAAGTTCAACTTGAAGTTAAATGTTGTCCTAAGACATTTTTCATTCCTCACAATTGTCAATCCTTGAAAAGCGGCAATTAAAAAATAGGGAATACCTCGCACATAGCCAGGTTAATTAAAAAAATCTTAACCCACTCTCTCGTAGCGTTATTTGCGAATTTTCGAATGGATTCCTAGTCTGAATTAAGGCTGTTTACCGCTCTCTGGCTGAAGCGACCAGAATAGAAATTGCAATAGCAAATTGCACTTGTTAGGTGCTCGTTTTTGATGGCTATGCTTGGGGAGCACATTCGATACGGGATTTTTTTTGTTGGTTTGTAAAAATATTTCTAATCAACTGTTTCAAACATCTATACGACTATTGGAAAATAATCGATTCATAAGCGATCGAAATAATTAAATTTTTCGATATATATTCAACTTTGAAATTTTCATTTCACGACATTCCTGTTAAACGTACTTCTACCTCTAAAAAGCATTATCTTCCAATAGATGTCGCGTCGTATGCGTGTACTAGCTGACCCGGCAAATGTTGTTCTGCCATAAAATTTATTGATAGTGAATATGGTGGTTGTTTAATTAAAAAATAACTGATAAATTTTAAGTGTGTTTAAATGTTTGAACGATCTACACATACGTGAAACGTACGTGACTCTTGTGTTTATACTTGTGTTTCACATACCGAGGAATAGAACGTTGTTTACAGATAAAATTAAAAAAAAACACGATGAATTTGAAATAATTCGATGAATTTCATTAATGAATCTGACATGTTTATTCTCTTGAACTCAAAATAGACCCAAGTTTCATTTATAATAAAGCGTGTTTATTTCACTCGAAAATTCATAACAATTTACGCTTCACAGAAATGGAACACGAAGCTCAATGACGTCTATATCCTATTACGTTTCAAGGTTGCCACATCCTCACAATCCGCCGAAGTCGAACGGATGTCAGAATGCGATATTGCAATTGATTCTGATAATTTTGACTCGATCGGATTTCAGAATATGGTCGAGTAGTTGATCAATAGACACATCTGGAATTTTTGAGGAAATTACACTATCGATTTCCTTGTCGACTATCCAAATTAAAAATGTGATAAATGTGTTTGTTATGAGGTAATCCTCGCTTTTGTCATTCAACCGAATACATCCAGCAAGATGTAGGACCGAATACGTATAATGTTTCAATGAAGCTCCTTTTTCATTTCATTCATTTTTGTTTGAACACACGTGCTGTAATATCATGACAATGCATGCGTTTAGGCCTGGCAACAGCAAAGGCTGTGTCGGCGATGCTCGTGATAGCGTCTCACAAGTGGATGTATTTTTCCTCACATTGCTTCTGATTGTCTAGAATCGATCTCGATTGTCGTTCGCTATCTACCTCTCTATCGTTCGCAAGTAACTCGACGTTGAGATGGTGAATATTAGGAACATTAGGAACGTTAGTACCTTTGAAGGAGAAGATGGAGAACGTCGTTCGAACGGTAAGTGTCAATGATGAACTCCAGATTGTTGTTTCTTCTTCGAATCACAATTTCTCGCGTCGCTGTGCGGTCGTCTACTATGACTTCTACTATGTTTTCAACAACATACACATCGAATGTATACAGTATACAGTGTTCTCCAGTCGGTGTTTTATTAGGATGGATGACAGTCACGTGATTGATATGAAGAATTTCAATAATTCATTATGTTTATTCAAAAAGTCTTCCAGCTCGCCGGCAACACGCACGGCTTTAGCCGAATTGAGGTTATTGGCGTATGTGTGGATGAAAGTTCGATGAAGCGAACTTAGCGCCATCTGTCATTCGAGCGTAAATTAATTCGTTCTTTTCGAAAAACGAGAGACGGGTCGATTATTTGTATATTATTTAGACCAAAACACTAAAATCGCGATAAAAATTAGGAAATGACAGTGAACTTTTGAGGTTACATGTACTTTTATGCCAAATTTAAGAAAAAATAGAAATAAAAATTATTTAGTATTTTTTTCTGCATAGGGGCATCCTAACGGTATGAAAATCGAAACGGGGCATTTTTCAGCTTAGAAAGAATTTAAATTGCACTGCGGTTTGGTATTTTTCATTTATAACACACTATCGACTCTCTCACACTTTGAATCGACCAAAATCTCTGTGAGTGGCTGAAGAAAAAATAGAATGAAACCACAAGTGAGATTTCCTCCATTTCTCCAAACCAGTACAAAGCAGAGTTTAGCTTATAATATTTTACTTCTTCTCTGTATATGTATTTCGAGCGAGCGATTTACGCGTGAGGTAGTGGTATATAAAACCTGTGTCACCCAGATGCATTAGTTGCTCGTCATAAACGGCACGAGGGTAGGTGAGCACAGAAATGCCAGAATAGATGTATGGGATTAGCAAATCGTAATGGAAGCCATTTTGGACGAGATAATGGTTTTCAAATCACAAAAGCGAATGTCAGAATATTCTGAGACCATCAAAAAGTAGTAGAACATCGATTATCCGCAAGCCGAATCCAAATTTCATCGTAGTTCTATTGTTTTTCCGAAATTTGTCAGAGAGGAAAATGGTCAGGTTTATGATATACGAAGCGTAGAAGTTTCTCGCTTGCGAGAGGAATAATTTCACTCTCTTCCGCAGTTTGTCTATTCATCAAATGAAATAGAACAAACATAGAAAGAGAGAGAAAAAAGAGAATGTTTATCAATTTCCATCATTAATGACATCCATCAAAACATTTCTGTGTCCATTCCACCCAACCAGTACAATTATCTAATAATGTAAATTTTCCACTCACAAATGAATTAAATTTTTGGACCATGCCTCATATCGTTATGATGTTTACTTACATACCGGAATATAATCACCAGTTTTTAATATTTTGAAATTGAACCATTCAAAATGCTCATTATCCAAGCCGAAAAAATCGGCGCGCGGGATCGCTTATGATTTCTGGTTTTTTCTTTCCCTTTTCCATTTTTGATCAGTCTTCTTGTCAAAGGGTGATTCAAATGTTGTAAAATAACATGGAGAAGGAGTTTTCTTCAACAGAAATATGATAGTCGTAATGTAACTATACAAATCAAATGTATGTCAATTTTACCCCCATTGTCCATTCTGCCCAGACTTCCGCTACTGTCCCGATCGGAAATCCAACTCGCTCATAATAAGATAAGACCGAAAGTACTGAAACCTAGATTCTCTCCATAAAACTTGACTAAACAGAATATTTTTTCTCAAATACATGTGAATATCCAATGATACCTATTTATAAACAGCTAATACAGCGCGGACTCGATTATATACCGTGTCTGATTTCTTTTCACTGTATATAATCGAATCATGTGTATAATCGTGGCAAAAAAAAATCTATTCGTTTTTTTGCATGTATTTTTCGATTTTTAAATATAAAAGAGGAATTTGATTTTTGATTCATCCCCTTATAGTCAGAAAACACCTCACACCTTCTCACATGAAAAAAATAAATTTATCCAGATTTTCTCAGGAAGTGATAGACGATCATGTTTGATGAAAAAATCCTTCTACGCATATGTTCGAATTTCAACAATGACAGAGCTATAGAACTTTTTTTTTGTTTCGGATTGTTGCCTCAAACTGGCTCTACATTAAAAAGTACGCTACGGAAGACGATTCTGTTGGTTTTTCTGTTGTTCATTTGAAGGATGAGTACAGGATATAGTAGTGGAACATCTAAATTAATGGATTTTAATAACAATTTGGAAGTGAAAAACTTAAAAGTTAATAATTTTTAATGTGTAATTATTAATTCTATTAATTAAATTGAAGCTCTCTAACCGCTCTACAATTTGTTCTCTGACACCCAACTTTTATCTTTTTTAATTTGGCTGCAATATCGCTATAAACAATTCATGTAACAGACACTTTAATTTCAACTTAACGTTGAAAGGTTACATCTCTTCTTAAAATAAGTCATATTTGATGTATAAAAAATATTTTTTTCCAAACTGTATATAATCGAGTCCAAAATTGTATATAATAGAATCATATATAATCGAGTCCGACCTGTAATGGGAAATGATTAAGAGAACCGATGAATTTTCTAGTGTTTGTTTCTTCTAGTACATTTATGCTTCATGGAGCGAACGGTTCAGATCATTAATATTTCGCAATACGTGACTCAAATTCCAGTCGTACCTCATGCGCTTCGCAGAAACATTATTTACAATTGATTGCGATTAAATTACACTCATATAAACGCTCCATAACCTAAAGCATTGTTGTGTGACTCACAGCAATTCTCTATGTATTCTGGATAGAGTAGGCGTTCAGAACTCGGAACTACTGATACGTATACTCTCAAATCACCCGTATATGTCACGTGACACGTTATCGACTACAACGGGAGGATTGTTTACATGCTCCCGACTCCGCAGCAGCAGCAGCAGTACCAATCGCAACGCGGAGCGTAGCTAACGCGTGACATTTTTGCAGCGCACAACACCTCAAATAGCTGCCGGTGAAGTTTTGTTTTAGGCAGTATTGTGACGATGACGGCCCAACCCGTTGTTGATGGCGTAGCTGGACCCAGTGGTGGGAATATTCCCGAATACAAACCAGCTGTCAAAATACGATGTGAGTGACATTGTTTTTATTTTAATACATGGTTTCAAGTCGCACGATAATTTTCGCGATTTCTGCGAAAAAAAACCGCATGCATAATAGATTACTAGCGTTTAACGCGAGGAATTAGGTGGCAGCGTGAAACCGGTTTGATGGGACGCGCTTCTGAAGTACAGAGGATGTATTAAAAACAATAATAAAGCAGTTATATGTTTTAGTTTGAACACTTTGTGCGAGTTATAATTTATTCTGGGATTTGCGCTGCATTCAACCGCACAGAGTATGCGTAATTTGATACATCGTTATCACATTTCTCATAAGTGCCGGTAATCATTTGTCAGATAACTGATATCACGTATTAAACCGATATTGCTATGAAAAGGTGATATCGCTTGGAATACAAGAATTGTTTTCTGAGCCGATTATCTTATCTGTATGATTCGTTGATGTGAACTGCAAGATGAAATGAGGCACATTGTGTTGACAGTATCGTATGTAAAAATGCACCAAGTCAAATTGTTGTTTTCGGTCTTGTTTTTGACATAGGACCGCATCTAACTGGAAGATATGGAGGGTAAAATGAAAATCTGAACATGTAGAAATCAGGTAGAAATTCCAAATTTTGTACGCCTACAACTCGACTAGGCCAGTAGTTGGTCCGAGTTTGATAGTTTTCTGGTCTGGAATAGACTCCTTTATTGACAAGTCTCATCTCGGCTCAAATTACACCGACCAAAAGGAGCTAGAATGGCAGCGAAATACAATTTTAATACATCAATACCACTACGAAAACAATCGTAGCTATCCATCGTACATATCATTCTATCCGAGGAAAATGAAGAAATGAGAAAACGAAGCCACCATATAAATATTGACCTCAATCTAGTCAACCTCACACCAGCCAGCGGAGTATACAACAGTGTTTCTTAATGCTGGTACTACAAACAACGGTTTTGCTCGATACAATGGAAGATAGCGCATACTGTTCCTGAGTTCCTGAGAGAAGCGAAACATTGGGTCGATAACTATTCCCCTGTGAGATTCTCCTGCCAGACTCCTGCATGCGAAGCGATCAACCGTTTTCTAACCGGGAAGTAGTTAAGACCATCAACCAAAAGGAAACATGCAAAAAGAAGCAGGGTAGTCAAATTTAACATTACCATCCGGATCGGTAGCAAAGCAGTAACAATAACATCGTCAACAGTAGCAGCAACAGCGGTGGCAGCGGAAATAGAGTTACAATTTTCCTGTCACAAACTGGACGAGAATACCAACGCCTGTGTTTATGATTCGCTCCTGTCCCAACCTGATCAATCAGTGGAGAGTGCCTTTGTTTCCTTTCGTCGCACGCACATTTTGCTGTTGTTTTCATGAGTTGCCGAAGGTAGATTGAGGCGGTAAAAAATGTGGGATAATGCCGATAATAGAACAAAATATAATCGCCTCATTCACGACAGTGGCGGCTCGATGAAAAGATACGACTCCCGCATCGGTGTTTCTCATATCAATGGACCTTTACATAAGTGTCCTAATGACATCTAAATCTGATATGAATCTAAATCTAAGTAAAGTTTTTCTTACTCTTTAAGGTGAAGGTGGAAGGAAGCCACAAATGGCTGCCATAATGTCGCTCATTTCATTCATTTCCCTCCCTAACCCCTCGCCTGGAAATCAATAATTTTGCGAAAAAGTGTGAAGAAAATGATCAGAATTTTACTTCATATTCAAATACACCTTCTATATACACTTTAAAAAAAAATTAGAGGAACAGAGTGCGAAGTAACTTTTGTTTTAATGCGTTTGTAGGTACAAATATTGTAAGGTGTGATGATACTCACGCTTATTCATACGCATTTCCACACATACACGGTACTTTTCACCCACAAACTCATAAAGACGAAAGTTACGAATCGTTCATTCTTAGAGTCGCGTATCTTTTTATACTTCTGGTACGAATTGCGACAGTGCTTCCGTGGCCGAGTGGTTAGCGTCAAGCCTAACATGCCGGGGGTTCGGGTTCGATTCCCGTTCTGGTCGGGGGAATTTTTCGGTAAAGAAATTTCCTCCGTCTTGCACTGTGGTCACGCGTATTCTAGAGCTTGCCACTTAGAATACATTCAATGCATAATTTTTTTTAATTGGCATAGAAATCTCAACTAAGTATTAATAAAAATGACGCAAGTAATACTACTTTGAGACGGCGATGTTCCTCTAGGAACGTTAGTACCATATAAGAAGAAGAAGAAGACGAATTGCGATTGAATGTTTCTCTAATTTACTTCAAACTTCGAAAAAACGTCTAGAAAAAACGGCTGAACTTATCAATATAAAACGTTCACGGATGTTTAGAGAATACACAAGGTTAAAAATTTGCCTACAAACATTAGAACTTACTGCGATATTTGCAGAATTACAGTGGATTTTGTGAAGCACTATAAAAACCCTGTTTTTGACACTTTTTTAAAATCGATGCAAAAAATGTAAATAATTTTTTTTTCGTCAAAGTAACAAATTATCCTTGTGCAAAATTTATTGGAGTTTTCAAACTGCCTTTCGATTTGCGGTGCGATGGTTGTTTATCGAATTATTCATAATCAAAGACGAAGGGGTAATTTTACATTCAAACTGAAATATCTCAGTGTGGGAATACTCTAAGAAACGTTCTTGGAACCAAATAAAGATTTTTGATAGGGTTCATTGGATTTGCTGTTGAGGTGGTTGGCAAAAAATTTTGTTAGTCCAGAATATTCTTGAAAAACAAAGAAAATCGATTTTTCATTTCTCCCTGATATTGTTGCCCACCACATCCACACACACCAAGATACAAAAATGTACGTAAAATATTATAATATCTGAAAGCTGTAGCTTCAAAATGATGAGCATCCCATCGATATGCGTTCATTTTTCACGAAGTTACAGCATATCAAAAGTCACTTAAAATTTCCGACTTCGCACTCTGTTCCTCTAATTTTTTGTCGAGTGTATATTTATATTTGCAGTTGTTCATCGGAACACATCGTTCATACATTCTACTCCAGTATCGAATTGTAATTTTTTTAAGTGTATTCTGAGACTCGTGTCAGTGAAGCGCCACACAGTCTGATAAGTGCATTGATCTATTTACGTACAAAAATCAAAACAAACTGTGTGATTTGCTCTTCTTTAACAAACATTATTACCCCATGAAAACACATGCTTTTACCTATACTACTACAATGGCTTCATTTCACTTTCATCTTAAGAACGGCGAGGAAAATTGACTTGAGAGAGACAAGAGAGGAGAAAATCTAACGATGAAAATCATCAACCAGGGCATATTACGTAAAGCGAAACGAAAAATAAAATAACGCTGGATCGTTTCGATGCGTTGGATACCGTTAGATGGAGAATGTTTGCGTATGATTGAATCACAGTTTGCGTTGTTAATCGTGGTGGTGGTCCCATATAGGATCGCTTGTGACTGCAGTGCGTGTGTTTAGAAGAAGAGATGCATTACGTACATTGACAATTAGGACACAAATTTAGACATACGGCCAGCTTGTGTATTGTTCTCGCGTGTACAAGAATGAATCATAAATTAATCATCTTTAGCTGCTGCTTACATAAATCCTTTTCTGGGCCACCAAAACTTTCTCTGAAGGATTATATCAAAAAGTTTGATGTGTTCCAAAGTAATATTCAAAATATTTTTTGCCGAAGAGGAACTTGTGTGAATTCAGGAGTGTTTAGGGCTTTTTGGAGATTTTCCGATCGATCATTCAATTTTCACGAATTCGTGCATTGATTCAGGGTTAAAAGTGGCGTCAAAATGTAGTGCATTCAAAGTGGGATGTGAGGAAGGTGTTTTTCAGCCGTTCTTCGGGGTTTGCAATGGACATAATTTGGTTCATTTCATCTTTTTGTTAACGCTATTCAATATTGCTCCTAAAATTAACACTATGAATTTACAATTAAATGGAAATTCGACGCATTCGTATCAACGTTATTATCCACATTGTTCATAAAATTTATATATTTAATTACTGTTATTAGGAACTTTGTCCGTATGATGTGTTCAATATTTTTTAGCGTTAGATGCATCACGTCTTCAAGCTTCGTAGCTTCGTAGACTCGAAGATAACCTTGTCGACGCCATATTTTTCCAAACTCGTCGCCTGTTCGTCACTGAGTAGTTTCTCTCCACTCTGGGACGTTCTGTGGATAAAATCACTGGAAGGGTTTTGTAGGACAGGACGTGAAAACTGTAGGTGAAAATTTGTTTCGCTTCGGTTGCTATCGCCTCCGCCGCCATCATAGCACCAATTCGGTTCGGATTCATTGTTGCCCTTCGACGAAGGGTATAATTTATAGATTTTATCTATGAGTATAATGTTTTTGGGAGCATTGGATGTGTAATTTTGTTAAGACATAATGAAAAACGACTTGGATATTCAAGAAGAATTTGTATTTCACTGCGGGCTCTAGACAGCGAGCAATCAACAGGAAATGTTAATACTGAAGATGAGAGTTAATTTGAATATGTTATTATTTCGCTGCTTTAAGAACGGTTTGTGCCGTTTAGTAAAAGCATTTAGTTGGCTTACTTTACATCTGAACTGTATAGAAATATTAATAAGAAGCAACGTAATCAACTATATATTTATTGCTTATTTTTCTGAACAATTTTAACTCGACTATTCGTAGACAGATCGCCGAGACGTCATCATGAATGGGTTGAAAATATTTCTACGCACAGAAAATTATGTCCTTTTTGTAAAAACTACAAAATAATCTATATAAATAAAAATGGAACTCCAAATGTGTCGCTAAACGAGAAATCCAAGGACGGAATCGTCCGATTCGAGCGGTCTTTATTTTGCTGTATTCGTCTCTGCCCGTAGATCAATGTTCTTCAATTACATCGTGGTATGCGTTGTTAGCCCATTAGATACTTGCGCTATCGAAATTGATCTTTGTTCGAAAGTGGAGATGAAAAATGAAAATGAAATAACGCTCTTCCGTATCTTTATCTATCTATATAAAAAATCTCGTATCACAGTGTTTGTTACCGAACTCCTCTGAAACGGCGAAATCGATTTTGATGTTATTATGCACAAAACATTTGGGTTGTAAACTATATACGATACCGCTAGGATACCGATTGCTAAATATTGAATACCGATTAGAGACCTCTTTGCATAAAAATCAGAATTTTTTTTCTTGCTACAAACAATACATATAACCACTATTTTAAACCCCTATACCCTATTTTTAATAGCGATTTTACTATATTTGTACAAATAATAATCAAATAATTTAACCACCGGTCGTTTTTCAAACAGACGAATATATTTATATTGTTAAATGACAGAAGACGCTAGATCGAACTTTCATCCACACATTCGCAAGTAATTTGTGATTCGAACAAAAAAAAACCACTGCGATTCCTACGACCTAATCAACATAAGTGGCTTGAGGAAGAATACATTCACTTGGGAAACGCTATCAAGGGCAACGCCGTAACAGCGTCAGAGTCAAAATTATCCGAACGGATTGCAATTTTGCATTCCGAAATCCGTTCGACTCGAGTCCAATCGAGTTGTGCAAATGTGTCAACCTTGCGACGCAATTCGACATATACAACATTGAGCTCCGTGTTCCATTTCTGTGGAGCAAAAAAGCAAATTGGATATTCGGGAGGAATGAACACGCTTTTAAACTATTTATTTTAATGAAAGTTAAATCTACATATCAAAAATGTGTTCGATGTAAAAAAGCAGCACATTCTCTGCAATTGGGTTATAAATCTGGAACGAAAATTGTGTCTGACGATGATTTTATGTTATGTATAAAGTTTTGGTGGAAATGCAAGGAAGTTTATAGACAAAAAAGTTAAGCTAGGTTAAGGTTTATGTCTTCTATGTATTTAAAGGACATCGAGTGATCGTGAAATACGATAGAGTTTCAAACTAATTAGATTCCGGAATATGAAGAACTGTTCGATACTGTTACCACAATAATGGTGTATGGTCCATGCGGTGTTTAGAAACCTAATATATCAACGAATAAATACTAATAATGTCATCCACAAATATCAACAACGAAGACATTGAAATTGAAAATAGTTTGGTAGTGCCAAATTGCTCTCAGCTGAGCTGAGAGCAATTAATACATTTGCAAGTCCGAAGATGCAGTTGCCTTCTAAATGGCAATAAAACGGCACATATTTGACTTAAATTGGATAATTTTAAGTATGGTTAATAAAGCGTAAAATTTCGATCAGAAATACGACATTTCTTTTTCCCCAACCCTATATGTTGCTAAGCGCGAAACTTGAGGAAGGAATCGTCCTTCTTTATTTTGTTGTATTCGTCTCTGTCCGTAGATCAGTGTTATAGTGAGGAAAAATTTTGGTTTTTTTTAAACTTTGAGGGAGTGTTGGAAAAAAATGAATTCCTAATTTTTCTACAATGACATCGTTGTTACTCCAATTGAATTTCGCGTTTGCAGAAATAAACTTCGTGTTCCGTTGGTGTGAAGCGAAAATGGTAATGGATTCTTAGGTAGAATAACGCGCTTTGAAAATACAAATTATGAATGAAAGTTTACTTTTTTGTATCAAAGATGTATTGCATGTAACGGAGAAACATGTTATTGGCAAGTGAATCAAGGATCATGAGCGAAAATTGTGGCTGAAAATAAATTTATTTTTGAATGATGAGTTTTGGTAGAAGTACTAGGAAATTCAAAGTAAAAGGAAAATGTTAATGACCAATTAGAAGACCATTCAATGAAGAGTTCAGTGATTGAACCCATGAACGTTCGTAAGAAAACGTAAATGTTCGAAAAACCGGGCTGGATGAAATTTACCGGGTCAGCTAGTTGTAAAATAAAAATTCTGATTTTTTCGGATTTTTCAACTGTAGTCCTTCGTTTCTCCGATCATGTCCCCGACATTACTATACCCGTCATTTTTATGTTTAATACTATATGTGTAGTCAAGGACTGCGTTTCTTTCTCGAGTACAACAAATGATTGACTATCGAACACACATTACGGATCGTATTTCCTAGTATAACACAAACATTGGTAGTTTCCTTCATGTATTATTCATGAACCGCTCGTCAGTACAAAAAATCCGTAGCATCGCAACATCATTACAATAAACAAAAAGTTAAATGGGGAATGAAATGTGTGAGATTCCATCCGCTTAACCGCAGAACACTCCAATAACAATTTGCCATTATGACCGACAATTACAAAAACAAACCAATTTCACGTCATGTTTCCGCGGAAAAGGGGAATCGCCCCCGCGAGTAATTTTCAACTAAGACCCGGGTAAGCACTGAAAAGCTGGCGGCAAAAGAATGGGGTGGAATGGAATGCTTCTCGTCTCGGCGGAGAAAAAAAAACCCTCAACGCTGCCAAATGCGAAGATGGAACGAGAACGAAATATAAACGTCATAAAATTGTTCGGTCAGAACGAAAATCATGTGCTAGAATTCCTAATTAGTTCAAGAACCCACAAACTTTTCGCCCCCACTTCGCTGACAGCTTCCCTAGCAGCTCTTCAGAGTCGTAGCCGGCAGTCGTAATGGTACTTCATTTCGCTTCGCTCTACTGAATGATGGAAAAGGAGATGGAGAAACGGGAGAAAAATACTATTGGCTATGACCGACTACTAATCTCTGCATCTTAATCTACGAGCAGCATCGTCAGGCGGTGGCAATAAGAAAAGATGAACAGTGCCAACAGCAGGGACAACATGAATGGCTGGTTACACGATATGGGGGAAGAATGAACGCTGAACTCTCGTATCAAGAAATTAAAGAAATAAAGCAATCGCTTGCTGCACCAGACGACCGAGATGAGGACGTTTATTTTCAGCTGTCCATGATTCTTGGCATGATGACTTTGTTTTTGGGACGATGACTTCCAAAAGGAATACATGAATAGAGCTGATGGGAATGTGGGAGGAATGTTAACAATTTGGGAATAAACTTTATCACCCGCTTAAAACAAGAATGTAACGAACGTATTTTATTATCTTGAGTTTTTCTAATCATATTTTTGAACACTTCGTAGAACGACTTCAAATGATCACAAATTCAAGTCGTTCCTAATCTGTAGAATGTATACTTTCCCTGGGTTAATATTCATCTCATAATGCTCATAAACTGCTCTGACACTTGTTGCCAAGCTCGTTCGCACGTAATGCGTGATTGTTTTCCCACTCACTCTCGTAACCCCATTGCTTTGGCCAAGATGAATCCAAAGCACTTCACTAACCACGATCCGCTTATCCGACTGGCCCATTGCGAGTTCGAGAGCTCCGAGTGCCCATCAATCATTGCGTTCCGCCTCCTCGAGGTAGGTGCTACGATGTCATAACGCTCTGTTTGGGTTTCACAAGTTTTGTTTTGACCATCGAACCGCGGGTTCGTGGCATCGGGCGGAGACGCCCCGAAGTGGGAAAACAATGAAACACATTTTCAGCCGGAAAATTGATTAACCCAAGCCGTGTTTTACTAGTCTCTGGGGATAAGCTTGGTGAGGAAGGTGAACGCGAGAATACTATGATATTTTTAGAATCGAAAATTTGGAGCCAACTTTCCCATTCATCCACGTGATGGGTTCATTTGAAATGAAAAAAATGTACTCCTTGAGTGAGCGAATTGCCGGTTGACGGAGAGACGCACCTCATTTGGATGATTTATAAATATGAAGTCGAATTAATAGACCGAAGACGGGAGCCAGATGAACGTAACAGATTTGCAATTCCAAGACGTCGTCTGAGCGGCTGCCCATCCGTTAGGTATGTGTCTTCCCACGGACCGGCAGCATTGGAATTGGAGTCCGCTACGAATGTAATGGAATGTGACTTCCGCGTTTTTCTGGTCTGCTGCTGTTTGGCGTTGTCGCTGCGGCTAATAATGTCAGCTGCGCCAATTTGTCATGTAAATTTGATGGATCATTTTCAGGGTGGAAGCAATGATTAGGTCGGGAAAAGTTCGCGAAGTGTTTCTTTGAAACTGTATGTTTGTTGGATAGATTGTGTTGTTAACTGTTTTGCGTTGCTCGTAAGCCGGGACAGGACGTATATTCTTGTTTTCTCGCAATTTAGTGTCATAAGCATTGAACTTTTAACGTAGGTCTACGTCTAACCTTTCAATATAGAGGCTCAGTTCAATGTTCCGAGTGAAAAAGCGTATAGATTTTGATTATTAATCTCTCAATTGATGGATGGATTTCGATTCCAAACACACAAACTAATAAGAAATAGCCCCAGCATTGTTTCTTACTATGACGTATACCGTGGAAATAGGAGTTAAAACAAATAAACATTGTTACGAATAAAATAGGTAGGTTTAATCGTTTTTCTCGCTGCTCATATTTTCCCACTATAACCAACTTGCAATCCGGGCGTTAGCTTACATGGTATGGTTTCTTTCTTCGATGTCACGTTGCATTAAACAAAAGGTATAATTTGATTTGCTCTGTGGTTTCCATTTGAAGTTTCACTCTAGATATCGATCAGCCATCAACGTGTGTTAAAACTGAGGGATAATTTCAAATTTATTATTTACTGATTTTTATATTTCATATTAGTTACGCCTTTTTTTCTGGGAGAGTTTTTGTGTGAATTTAGAAGTGTTTTCGTACTTATTGGTGACTTTTTCTGACCGTAGCGTTAAAGTGCAGCGTTTTGACCTGGATGTGAAATGAAAAATGTGTTCTTCGGTTGAAAAGAAAGGATGAAAATTTCTTTCCGCATGCCATTGCTTCCGGTTGCTATCGCCGCCGCCACCATTACACATTTGGTTGGCGTTTTGCGAAAGGTACTGCTCAGTATAATTTGTGGATTATTTCTTTGGGAATATCGAAGATGTAATTTTGCTGGGAGATACTGAAAAAACTACTTGGGTTTTACTTGGGTTAGGTTATCTAAATTTACAGCTCTTGTTGTAGTCCTACGTCATACCGGTTATGTCCCCGATATTACCTACCCGTCTTTTTTTAGACTCACTTCAAGACGTTCCACGTTGGATTCACTGGTAATGCTGTGACGTATGATTGAAATGAATGTATGGTTTGATGATTGATCAATGCTATCTTGTTCAAATTCCATACAAATTATAATTCATTAATTTATTAAATATTAAATTAACAAACAAATACTTAGATCACTTGGAAAAAGGACAGATTTGAAGGTATTTCATATATGGTCGGGGTTCTGCCAAAACGAGCCAAGAACCATTTTTTTCAAAATTGAGTTACTTACACCATTGGATGCAGAAAATAATAATCTATCGACTGTAAAATGACCATGTCATTCAGATAATTGACAACAGCTCCAAAACAAAAATTCTGTGTAGAAGACTGTGAAAAAAACGATATGCATTCAACCAGAACGAACCATAGACCAATAACATGTCATCAGAGGGTAGTGATTGTTTTCTCCAAGAAGGCAGATCTGAATCTTCAACAGATTTTTGTGCTTCGGACAGCTCCTGGAATCAAATGTCGTCGGGATCTGGTAAGTAAGACACTACGGGCTGCAATGAAGTGTGGAAGCGCTGATCTACATTTTTCAAAATCCCGTTCAACCACAACGAACCAAGTGTAATGCATTGTTGAATCAATTTATTATCATTTATTAAGATATTATTTTGTCATAAACAGCAAAAGTGAGTCAATATATATACCATTCATGAAATTAGTCAAGAGCCGTTACAAAATACTAATGTGTTATGTAATGATATTATGTTAATAGCTATCATGGACTTGGTTCGCTCTGGCTGCAAAGAAAACAAAGTTTTGCGTGTCTAGCGAAAACATAGTTTTTTTTCCATATTTCTAAAAGTTCTGAATCAGAAATTGACGAAGATGTGTGCTTACAGCATGAAAGGGAGTATTATGTTTGACATCCTGTTTGTAACACGCGAACGATTAAATGATAGATTCGATCCGACACAGTCAATTAGTGAGAGCTCAAACTTCAAATTGAAATATCTCAAAATAATGTTTTTGGCGCTTGGTTCGATATGGCAGAACCCCGACCATATGTTAGAATGAATCGGAAAACTGTCTAGGGAGGAAATATAGGTAATTTGCCTTTACATAGAAAAATATTCAAAAAATCATTGGTACATCGTATTCATCGTCTAACTTTTCTGTTTATACGGCCCTCGACATTTGAGTTCCTGTCACGGTTTTCGTTTTCCTATGTAAATTTATTATCTGAATGTAGTTAAATGTTAAACGTTATCTGAATGTAGTTAAATGTTGATCCATACAAAGAGTTAAATACATTTTAATTCATACTCTTATTATGGTTCCGAAAATATATTCTTACCCGTTACAAAAACTCTTTTTTCTGGTCACAATTGCAGGCAGGGTTGCCACATAAACAGAATATTTTGTATTTTTACAGATTTTTCGCCAAACTTTTAGATGCAGAATCTGCATATACTGAATAAATGACAATCAGCAAGGATACAGAATTTATAGTTTTTTTTTTAATTCAATTTTAAATATTAATTTTATCACAGTGCATATATAGATACATTGACTTATAAAAATGTTGAACGCAACGCAGCGAGATGGCTTTCGTTGGAGGCAGTTGTTAAGCGAAGGCTTGAGTGATTTGAAGAGCTTAAGGGAGTAGTACACTATGAACATCACAAAAAGTTTGTGATTTTCACGAAAAAATAAATTACTATGACTTATCTGATATCACAGTTTTATTAGGTATATATTACTCAACAAACAAAAAATAAATTGGTGTTACAGCGCAGACTCGATTATATACCGATTTGTTTTCACTGTATATAATCGAATCCTGTATATTATGGAGTCAACAACAAAAAAATTCATCGTTTTTATGCATATATTTTTCGTTTATTGCAAATAAAATAAGAATTTAATTTTTAATTCATCAGAAAACACCATTCTTACATGAAAAAAAAAATCCTGAATCTTTCAGGAGGTGATAGATGATCATATTTGATGAAAAAAAAAATAGTACAGGATACAGTAGTAGAACATCTAAATTAGTGGACTTAAATAACATTTTGAAAGTCAAAACATAAAAGTTAGTAATTTTCAAGGTGTAATTATTAATTTTATTCCAAAAATTCATATTAAACTTAATTGTTTATGTCAATAAAAATAAGTCTCACAAATCACTCTACAATTTGTTCTTTGACAACCAACTTCTATCTTTCTTAATTTCACTGCAATATCGATATAATCAATTCCTGATGAAAATTCAAGCAAAATATTAAAAAATCGCCATTTTTACTCCACTGTAATTATAATAGCAATTCATATTTGAATGATAGAAAAACATGTTTTTTCAAACTTTATAAAATCAAGTCTGCATATAATCGAGTCCGACCTGTAATCAGACTGTCCCCTGAATATCCGCAACCGGTTTGTTGAACCCTTGCAGTCAAAACCTTGTTAACTGGTGGGAGTTCTACAAGTTTCTCTAGTGGACCGATTTTAACCACTGATTTTTTTACGTAATCTTGGATATATTAGGTAGGGGAAAAGTAATCTATTATGTTCTCGTTGGCTGGCTTTAGTGATCGCGTAATATCGATCATACGATTTCAAGTTTAGGCTCGTTGTAAAGGTGGTGAAAAAAAATCTTTTGTTGTTTTTTGTTTGTTCCGCTCAGTTGTGAGTTTACAAGGTGTTAACAATGGAGGTCAACAAAAAGAAAACTCGGTACATTTTACATTTTTTATTTTATAAATGCGAAAATGCAAGTCAGGCCGCTGAAATTGTGATTGATGTTTATGGTGCCGATACTGCAACAGTACATGTATTTAATTTATTTTCGAAAAAAAGTATTTTTTTTAAAATTTTTTATTCAGTGCAATACACTAAATTATTACTACTGTTAATAAATGGACCGTTTGAAGCCTGCGACTGACTAGAAACGTTCAGAATGGGCCAACAGAAGAGGTGTTGTGTTTCATTAGGACAACGCAAGGTCGCACAATTCCAAGAGCTTGATTGGGATGTTTTAATGCATCCACCATATGGTTCGGACCTGGCAATGGCAACAATTTTTTTCAACAAAACCGTGTATATTTGACCCAAATCGGACAATCCGAAGCATTTTAAAAATAGGTTTGAATTTCACCCAAAAATAATGGATTACTTTTTCCCCATTCTAATATATTCGGCTTCAACGGGATATCCATCGATCATTAGGTTGTTCCACAGATCATCTAACGATTCCGCTGCATATTCAAAATGTTTCGCTTCCAGTTTCGGACCCCTTGTTTTGAGTTTTTCATCCAAGTGAGATCCATAATTATCATGAGGATGTATTAAACCTAACACTCGGAAAGAAGAGCCTTCCGGCGTTCAACTCGGTTGAAAGCCACATGTTCTGGAGCATTTGTATCAAAGAATATTGAATCAAGATTCAATTGATTAAAATGATGAATCGCCATATCTATGACCTTTTAAAAGAGGTTTCTCGTCTGGTCCTCCATCCACATTAATTGTGATTACTTGATTAATTAGTCCTTTTTTTATTTTTTATCCCATCTATTTTTTAGGCTCATTTTCCCATCTAGCTGTAACAGAGCCGAATTTATTCGTGTACATTTTTATTTAGCGATAATTTTGTTGTATATTACACAGTAGCCTTTTTGGCGTAAGAGTATTCCTATCTTATCGAAACACAATTTCATCTATTAATTAGTAGCCATTTTGGCGCAGAGTATTCCTATTCTATCGATACACATGTCGCCTTTTTTCAGCGAGATAATGTTCCTTTTAGTCCTTGACACCGAATATTTCCGAATTCATGGAGCTCGCTAACTTTTTTTAAAAATCGAGTCCATGTGTTCGAAGAACAGTACCTTCCTGAACAAACTACAAAGTACGCGGATCCACTGTATCCAACAGTTTCAGCATGACAGAAGTGCCGTTAGGCGTTAGGCTTCTTCACATTTTTTTAGACAAATCAGGGCTGTTCATGTTGTTTGAATGTATGGTGAAATAAAAATACGTTAAATTTAAGTTGTCCATATTTTGACCATTCCACCCCTTAGTCCGATTCGGTACGGACGATGGCGATACATGTGTAATATCTAAAAAGGCGTTAGGCTTCTTCACATTTATTTCAACTTTATATACTCTAAAGTGCACGTGAGTCAAAGGCAAAAAATAGTTTAAAGTTCACGCCTTACGAAAAACAAACGGAAAATATGAAACTGACACAGTTGACAATACTAAAGCCGTCACATCGGAATACTGTTTTAAGTGTGAAAGAGTCTGAGTATTTCGGCGGATGTGTTTTAGTATAAGTGGAAGTTGAAACAAATTCGTTTGACGAAAACACACAATATGTGTGATTAACACTTGTCGCTAACACAACTTAAAAGAAAGCAGCCAGTCATTACCAGGTTTTTCAAACATGCACCATGGCTTAATTGCAAAGGGTGTTTCATTGTTTTCGCAGGAGACGCTGGGCAAATAGAACGTGAACAATATCTTTGTCTGAGAATGTAATTTAACTCTGTTAATGGTTCCTTTGTTGTAGAATTCACATGGAAAAAATGCTTTGAAAATTAGTCCCAATTCCTGAGAAATGACCCCTAAACTTGGCGAAATTGGAAATTTTCTCATTGCACCTCAGACAAATATCCGCTTCAATCGCCAACTGATCAATAACGTTCGACATTACCGAACGCCGCTAGAATCTGGTAACGCTCGGCATCGATTTATTTACAGCCAATATTTCAAATCCAGACCATTTGGCATAAACACCCGCCAATGTGTGTGTGGGGGAGAAAAAAACCTAATTGACCGCCAGCGTCCGGAGGCTGAAAATAAATCCTTAACGTAAATAGACACCGAGGGTAGCGGCATGAAATAAACATTACTAAATCATTCCAAATCCTCCCGGTCGTTCGTACGAAACTAGCCCCATCTTAAACCCCTCGCAAATGGAGCACTAAAAATGAGCTTACGATTCATATCTTTCGGCCGATACACATATATTTTCATACATTTCTCTCGATCAGATATTTGTGCACGGCCAAAATCCTTTAATTATAAATATATCTGCTGTGTAAGTACTTTCGGCGAACCAGGGAAAGTGGAGATGCTCAAATCGCATGGTTTTCTTTGGAGATTGTATTTTTACGTTCCCTCATTCGCTCAGCCATTCATTCTTGTTTAGAACAAGTTGAGCAAGCATCTGCCTCGGTATGAGCACAAAGTACCGTGCGTGCATGATGCTCACTCACTCAGTCCGCGATCGCTAGCTAACAAGTGGGTCTGTGTTTTCGGGAACCACCCGGATCGTTTACGGGCGTAGTCTTTTGTTTTGAAATCTATTCGCAAGGGGCTTGAATGTCATGATTGTTTAGACACGAGCTTCATACGAACACTTAACACGTCGCAAAGACGTCAACGGGCGCAGGTGACAGAATCTCTGTGTTTAACGTGTTTTTGTGTTTTTTTTTGTGACAATTGATTTGGAAATTCGAGAGCTATGTTCCTGCACAAAGTGGCCAAAGATGGATACCGATTGTTTAAGTACCGAATCCGGCGGATGTGAATGTCATATCAACGTCTGTAAGTTGTTTGAAGCGCACATGATCAATTTGGAGAAAATAGTTTATTTATCCTTCCAACAATTTCGACATGGTTTATTTAATGATGATGGAAAGAGTATGGTTGGTAAACTGAGTCGTGCCAACTGATTTGACTTGCTCAAAGGGACGAGCAATGCAAGCTAGTGGAACTTTTCCCGGGTTTTCACCCACCAATAAATGATCGGTCCCATTTGGACCGTGTCACATTCAGTTGAATGACATATTCCTTCTCGTTCCCTCACAAAGTGGGTTTCGTCCTGACCACTCGAGTGTCTGGGAGTGTGTAGTTTGTAGTTTGACCCTTCATGAAGCAGTAACCATCGTTGCCCCACCGCGATCGTACCGCGTTGGGGGATTTTCTTCCGACTCGCGAATCCACCGAACCACCCATCGCGAAGAAAGGAACTCGTGCGAACAAAACAAAGCAATTAGTCTGAGGCGATTGGAAAACCACGCTGGCGAAACGTGTGAAAATAAATAAACCGACACATGGAAGCCTAAACATATTGGCTCATTATGTTCCGTTTCGGGTGAAAATTTGTGTGAAAAAAGAAAACAAAACATGTGCGGAACGGAGGATTTTTCTTCGCTGGTGGGTGATGGCAGGAAGTCAATCGTCGAAAATTCGTGCTGTGAATGAACAGTTGTGTTGTTTTATAGTTTGAGCAAAGAAAAAGAAGAAAAATAAATAAGACGATGATCTTTGACGCAATAAGTGGCGCCGCGGTTCAGTGAATATTTGTTCAATCGCTTACAGATAGTTAATCCATTAACGATTCCCTTATGAAAGTTGTACTGAAAACATCCGGCGGCAATCTGCTGAAAGTTAAGTAGGAATCTGTGGATCGAATCTGTCTCATTTCATTGAATGATAATAAGGAGAAGAATGGCCAATGTCCACGGTGAACACTATAAATAATGTCCATATTTTCTTCATAAATCGTTCACTTCAGTTACATAAGTTTAACCCTCTACAGCCCAAGCCCGCCTTTAGACGGACTCTCTTTTCAAATTATTCAGACATTATTTTCAATGTTCAACCCCACTAGAACGTCTCATCTATCACACATATACATTGTTTTTATGCTGGCAGCTTTTTGCTAGGAGTATTTTATGTTGAAAGTCGGAAATTCGAGATAAAAGTGGAGTAGATTTTATAGATAAATAAAAAACGGTAGAGGGTTAAAGGAGCCAAATTCTACATCTATTTTTAATGCTAAAGTATAATTATAAGGGGGGACATATGTTGTGAGACAGTTATACCTGACCAATATGCACTCTGGAATCAGCACATCCTCCCCCATCTTTAAAAAAATAAATCTAGGGAATGAATGGAAGAAAAATTTGCCTCTCTTCAGTTTTTTTCAATTTCTGACATTTTATGCCACCCTCCAATGATACAACATTTTATGCGCATCTCATCTTTTCATGCTTCTTCAAACTGACGTAATTTTTCAAACTTAAATTTCACCTATTGCGTATCGTTCGCTGTGCTTCTTCACCTTTTGAATTTTCATCCTGATCTGTGGCTTGATCTGTGAAGGAATCCCTATTGCTGCCTCTATTTGAGATGACCGTTGGTTGTTGACCTGTAACACGAGTCTTTTCAACGTGTGACTGTTCTCAGGACAATCATACCATTCCGGTGTTCTGCTTTCGCAAGAATCCGACGCTTGAGATTCACCGTACCTCTTGGTTCAATACGACACAGATGAGCCCCTCGTCTACAATCTTCTCACTTTTTTTATATTTCTTGTCTTTTGCTTGTAGCTTCCCCATTGGCAGCCCTCGCTTGATTTTTATCTCCGCCATTACCCTGAATGTCTCCCTGTGAGCATGGGTGGCTGCTCTTTTCGTGGAGTTTCTTTATTGATGATTCTTGCTTTTATCATTTCCGTCTATTTCGTCACATTTGCGAATAAGTGAAAAGAAAATTTGCAGTCACGATCCGCTTCCAATAAACTCTTGCGCGGTCTTCACCATCCGCTGCCAATAAACTTTTGCGTGGTCGTCACGATCTGCTTCCAATGAGCCTTTGTGCGATCGTCACGATCCGCTTCTAACGAGCCCTTGCGCGGTCGTCACGAGCTGCTTTAATCAAACCTGGCGCGGTCACGATCTGCTTCAAATGAAATATTGCGTGGTCGTCACGAGCCGCTTCAATCAAACCTAGCGCGATTGTCATGAACCGCTTCCACTAAGTTCTTGCGCGGTCGTTTCGATTCGCTTCAATTAATTCTAGTCACTGTCCGCTTCCAATTAACTCTTGCGCAGTCATCACGATCCGCTTCCAACTCTTGCGCGGTCGTCACGATCCGCTTCCAATACTCTTGCGCGGTCGTTACGATCCTCTTCCAACGAAACCTCGCGCGGTGGTCACAATCCGATTCCAACTCTTGTGCGGTCGTCACGATCTGCTTCCAACGAGCCCTTGCCCAGTCGTCACGATCCGCTTCCAACGAGCCCTTGCGCGGTCGTCACTATCCGCTTCCAATAAACTCTTGTCCGGTCGTCACGATCCGCTTCCAATAAATCCTTGCGCGCGTCGTCGCGATCCGCTTACTATTGAAACTAGCGCGCTCGACACGAGCCGCTTCCTTTTTTAATAAACACAATAGTTCCGATTACTTCCACTAGCTCGAACTGGTAAAAAAATTATCACTTTGCCGCACTATTTAACATTTTTAATTTTTTCAACGAAAAATTTGAAAAAAAGAAGGTCACACACAAGTCATCGATGTGAATATTTCTCGCTTTCATTTGTCGATGAGCGAAAAGCTTTGAATGCACCCGATTTTTCGACATAAAGTTCGACATAATACCGACTATCCCAACATGGATTAAGAGGCATTCGACAAATAGTGGAACCTGCAATGGGTTTCGTTTGAGCGCGAACTGCTCTGTCATAGATCAAATGAGAAAGGTAGTTATAGTCCTTCAAAGGAGGTAAACCATCTCTGGAATTGATGGCTAGAGTAATTGCGTGCGCATATTCTTTCCAGTCACTGTGTCTTGTGAGCTCGTATGCCACATTTATTGGTTCAGAAGAATTAAACCCTTTGGTGGTAGAAATTGTGATTGGCAAGTGATCACTATCGTTGCGATCCTGGATTACATTCCACTTGCAATCTAACGATAGTCCTTTGCTCGAAAAGCGAAAGGTCAAAAGCACTTGGTTTAGCAGGAGGTTTCGGTACACGTGTTGTTTCCCCAGTGTTCAAAACGGTCATATTGAAGCTTTTACAAAGTTCATATATCAACAATGAACGGTTGTCGTCGTACTGTTCCCCCAGACGGTTCCGTGAGAGTTGAAGTCTCTCAAGATCAACCGTGGCTCAGGAAGGAGTGAGCACATGTCAGTAAGCTGCTTCCGACTAACTGTCGGAGACCAATATAAGCTGACAATACAGAGGTCTTTGCCTCTGATGTTTGCATGGCAAGCAAAAGCTTCGACCCCTCCTATTGGTGGAAGGTCAATTCTAAAAAAAAAATAGTGGCATTTATTGATCACCAATAGTACCCCTCCGTTTCGGTTATCACGATCCAAGCGTGTAATATTGAAATTGTGGAAAGAGAGATCATTTTGACAAGAAAGCCAAGTTTCGGACAGAACAAAAATATCACAATTGAAGTTAGGGGATAAGACTACGATAATTCCACTGTAAAACAGTGATATCTCTGATTTCTCTATCTAAATTAGACATCGTCTGACCATCTTAGTGTGTTATTCTAGCTACTATGTCCACGCAACAATCATCATGTGAGGGTAATCCCAGTTCCTTACCGCTCACATTTTCGGTCTGCTGCATCGGTAATTGGCACTATTAATAACGCAACAAAGGAAGCCTCATATCACAAGTCCCGCTGTGAACGGCTCATCCGTGAACATTCGAACAATAGCAATATTCCTACGCCGAAAAAAGGCGACATGTGTTGTGCATCGGTAGAATTAGGAATTCTCTTACGCCTAAACGGCTACTGTGTTATAGATAAAACAAATGTTTATCGATAGATAGCGATACTCTTACGCCTTAAAAATGGTAACAGTGTAAAATACAACAAAAGTTATCTTAAGATAAAAAATACACGAATAAATTCGACTCTGTTACAGCTGAATTGCTAAATGAGCCTAATAAAATAAACTGTTGGGATAAAAAATAAAAAAAAAGCGAGAGAAATAATCATTGCAATAGGGGGCAATATTTGCATCAATGGCTGCAAATAATTATTAACTACTGAAAGCGTTGCGGCGACAGTGGTTCTGATGGAGTTGGAAACATTAAAGAACGTGAAGATTTGATTCACAATGTTAGACAACTTTATAAATCTTGTCTGGGAAGTTGTTATTGACGGTAAAACAGGGACAGATAAGGTTTTAATGTTCCCTCGAGTCGTTCGTCGTTCGAAGATGAACTATTCCCTCGAAAGTCAGGAGAAACTGGATTTTACCGATGGGTCTCGTCCTTGAACTTGGGAAATGGGTTTTTGCGCCTAGGATTCCCTTTGAAAACGAAATGTGTAACCTCACCAACTTAGTGCGCCTCCATTTCGTCAACTGGCAGCGAAGCGAAGACATTGTTTTAGATCAATGGTTGATGCTGTTGAGCCAGTGGGCAAGTGCCCTTCAAAATATCCGCAAAAGTGCGTTTCGAGTGTTCCTTCAAAAAGTGCTTCTGTTCATCCCAGCGCTTCTGTTTATCTTTTGTAAGTTTCACATACTAAGAGGACGTTTGGGGTTCCCCGCAATATGGACACTTATGCTCAGTCGCACTGAGCATAAGGTTCGCCCAAGGTTGCTTTCCGCAAGTGGCACAGCACTCCTTGTTGGCACAATAAGCTTCTCTTTCTATTTTTCGCTCGTCGGACCTGTTTCCGTTATCACACCTCAAATTTCGGAAGTCATGGGATGGTATATATACTCGATATTCGAGGGCGAAGTGCTTACCAGCAGCAATCGTATTTGCGTGCTCACGGATAGTCATCAGAGGGAGGAAGTGAGATCGATGATTGGATAGTAGCTTTCTTAAATGGCACTAACGTTCCTAGAGGAACTTCGCCGTCTCAACGTAGTATTACTTGCGTCATTTTTACTAGTAATTAGTTGCGATTTCAATGCCAATGCCTAGAATGCATTCTGAGTTGCAAGCTCTAGAATACGCGTGATCACAGTGCAAGTAGGAGGAAATTTCTTTGACGAAAAATTCCCCTGACCAGAACGGGAATCGAACCCAAACACCCGACATATTAGGTGTGACACTAACCACTCAGACACGGGAGTGGAAATATTGGAGAAATCAGGGGAGAGGTTTGTAATTGTTTTTGGTGGGTGGCTTAGTAGGGTGAGGTGACACGTCCTCGGAAGAAATATCTTCCGACGTAGGATTACATTTGAAGGAATTACTACTCTCTGGTAAGGCAAACGAGGGGGAAGTCTGAAATCTCCATTGTTTGGGCACTACTTTACCACGGAACAAACGTGAAAAAACAACTCTTAGGGGGAGGGGAGTAAAAAATACCTTTATACCAAAGCTCGATGAGTGAACAAAAGCGTACCCAGCTTCTTCAATTTTTTGACAAGGCATGATAATGTCCATATGAAGATCGTAAATAAATATAAAAACAGGAAGTGGGTTATATCTATGGTATAACCGCAAGGGTGACGTAGGACTATCGTTGATTTAGAGATCATTTGTTTGAAGTTGAATCTGAATTCATTCTGAATGAATGTATATTTGGAGAACTTCGAAAACGAGAGCGTTACGTTGGAGGCACAAGGTTTTATGCATCCAATATTGGATACGGAAATATCCTACTGATGGGGAAGAATAATCTTCAGAAGCTATCCTGTTAATTGCGATTGATTGAAAAATCACAAAACCAAATGTATTTGGTCTCAGTGTTACATGGATAGAAAACATTGAAATAAACTCTTTCACATGAATGTAATTTTAAATTCCCAGAGGAACTGGCAGATTATTTTCAGTAACGATTGGATATTTCCACATTTTCCTCGATACTGGAAGCCCACCAGTGGTTTATGCTAACTCGATAACCATCTGTTAATAGCACTTGCTTGAAACATATTTGGTCACAGTGTTACATGGATAGAAAACATTCAAATAAACTCTTTCAAATGAATGTATTATTAAATTCCCAGAGGAACTGGCAGATTATTTTCCGGATATTTCTCGATGCTGAATGGCATCCAAACGGAAAGAATTCCGTGCGTGTATGTGTGTGTGTGTGTAGCGGCTGCTTCGAGATCTTCCCGGGGAACCGTTTGTGGCATTACTCTCCTCCTGATGGATTCCCTTCTGGCCTAAGGTGCACAAACAGGCTCTTGGTGACACCGTTCATCCGCGCTTTCATGATAAATAAAGAGCTTCACCACAACAGCGACAACACGCTCCAATCGCTGTTCAATTAGAACTGAGTGGATTTCCGAGCGGCGCTCGCTTATATACCGATTAGTGATTTCAATAGCCTGTTTTGAAAGCAAATTTAAGACTATTGAAACAAGTTTTTGGATCAGAAAGTAACAAGTATAGAACGCGTGGACATTTTATCTTTCGAATGAAGTGTTTATCATACCATTTCGTTCAGTTGTTTAGGAGCTATTAACGCTCAAAATCTCGGTCTCCGGCGTAACGCTTTCGTTTTCGAAACTTTGATTTTACACCCCGGTATAGAAATGAAAGACGTAGTCCTACGTCAAAAAAAATCAGATGATTGCGGACAATTCGGAGTTTGAGGGGGTCTCCGTAGCCACATTGGTTGCGCGTTCGCTTAGTAAGCGATCGATCGTGAGTTCAAAACTCAGGGCCCTCATTGATCATCTTTGTGTTGTTACAGAATAGCTACGTCCACGCAACAATCATCAGCGATGGAGATCGATCCACGGTCGAAATAAGATCGATTCATCCATACAACTGCTCTGCTCTGCCAGACACATCGGGCTACTGTTCTATAAATAACTCAACAATGATCAAACAACTGTCTCCGCTGTCCGGTGGTCCAACTGGATAATGGAAGAACAGAAAGAATACCCTTACGCCTAAATGGCTACTGTGTGAATGTACCACCATATGTAATGGTATAGAAGGAATACTGGCGAATGGCAACTGTGTAATGTGCTAATTATAGATATGATAACCATGTGACATGTACACGATTAAAATTCGGCTCTGTTACAGCTAAAATACTAATGAGCCTTAATATAAAAAATTCGTGGATAAAAAAAAATTCGGAGTTTGAAGTCCAATTGGATTTCGGAATATGGGTGAAAGTCTTCATGATGAAACCCATCATTTATTCAGCGTAGAACAGGTGTATAATAATTCAAAACGAACAGCAAATTTAATAATCACACTCAACTCAACTGTGCATTCCACCGAAAGCGACATACATTTTCGCAAAGAAATTCCAAATATGTGCAAAACTGCAAACGTCTCAGTCATCAGCGACGTTCCACAAAAACATAACCAGTTGGTAGGACAATTTCATCATCTCGTAGAAACGTTCCATTCCCAGCTCAAAGAGTCCTCCACAGCTGATGCCCAGGGGGCGCTCCGCTGAATGCATCACAATCAACATGGTTTCCCGGATCGCAATGTAATCCTTCTCGAAAGCCTTATTGTATCTCAGGTTGGTATGCCATGTCAGATTGTACACCTGCTCTCCGACGGAATTATGCTATGATCACAACGATATAAATAAGTTCATTCGATTGATGTTCTCGGAAAACGAAGGTGTGAGTCCTTACCACTCGTTTGATGCGTTCCACCAAAATACTGAAAAAGAAACACTCGAGAACATTGAACGCTATTAGGTAAAATATCTGGAATTTGAACATTTCCAATTTTTTTGTCCACATGATATACACCGCTCCGGTGGATATGAAGAAACCAGTCGAAAAATACACAACCAACAGTGTTCCATTAAGAAGTGGTCTCGTATTTTTCAAATAATTCAAACAAGTTATGTGTTGCTCCGCACATATCTTGAAATTGGCTTGTAACTCTCGCCAAAAATCATCCTCCGGTTGATTGGCGATACTGTCGAATATCTCACCAAAAGAGTTAGCTATGATCTGCATCTCTACAATGAATCCTTCCAACAACATATATGTTGTCAGGACATTTGTTACTGCTGAAGCTCCGTAGGGTAGTAGCATCACGGCGTACAATTTATCCAAGAACAGCTGGAAACCATCGCTGGTCATATCGCGAACCTCAATAGGATTGCGCAGCGGAGGAATACGACGTAAATCGATCACCATCAATGGTGCGTAAGCTGTTGCCTGTGCGATCAGATACACCGTAACCAACAAGTGAATTTGTTGATAGGTCTCACGACGGATCTCTGTGGAACGTCCATCGTTCGGTCGGAAGCGACGCCCGTTGATGTAGCTCTTCGCCTCGGTAAATTCCTTGATGTTCATCTGGATCCAAATCCCTCGCACTAGTGTGACCAAAACTGCGGTCAAAACATGAAGATTGTTCAAAGCCGCTCCGTAGGAGCCCCATTTCGAGAAATTGAGCAAAAATGTTGACCACCTCAGCGAGGTCGACAGAAACAGAACTAGTCGGAACGCTTTATAGAGCTGGCTGCGACCACTTGGCAGGCGAATCCCGCTGCCGGTCATGCAACTATCGAGCATGATGAATTGATCACTTTCGTTCGAATAGCGGTGTTGGGCTTTCCAGGTTTCCCTGAGTGTTCCAAGTTTCCACAACATGTTTTCCAGACGCGTCAGAGGATCGACTACTGAACGATCCGGCGTCGCTGTTGGTTGTTTTAAGAGACATAGGAAGTGTGAATGGGAATACAGGGTGTTTCGCATGTCTCCAGAAATTCCGTCTTAGATATAACATCAAAAGTTTTGGAGTTTCGTAGTCGTTGGATAAAATGGATTCGACTGAATACTATCCTTATGTCCAAAAATTAAACTATGATAAAAAATATAATATAAAATAAATGCGACACCCTGTACAGTGCCATTCGAAAACGTCTTACTCTTTAATAGTTTATCCAATTATATATTCATATTTCTCGTATTTGTCCTAACACAAGAAAACCTCAGCCATATGCCAACTTTCACACATAGGGCCTGATTCTCGAATACACTTCACGGTGGAAACGAAATAAACGGCACGCCATTGAACTACGTTTTACGAGTTAGTGAAGTGTCGAAGATAATGATGAGTTTTTAGGCAGAATGAGCACCTTTCAAATAAAAAATCATTAATGAAAATTAACTTCTTCGTATAAAACTGGTATTCAATGTGAGTGGAAAACTTTGTTTTCTTCATGTGATATAATAATCTCATACAAAAATTTAATCTGAAGATAATTTGATATCATAATGATGAATTTAGTGGGAAACTAATCTCGCATCCAGATGTCGACACCGTACCGTTGTCATCGCGAATGCGTTTTATACCGTTTCCACCGTGAAGTGTATTCGTAGTGTATTCGCTACCCTACGAATCAGGCCCATAGTGTCGAGTACAGTTGAATTTGTTCAACATTCCGTGGTCTTTAATTATGGAAGACGTACAGCATTGTCCCGTGATAACGTTCGACATTTTTTTTTTGGAATTGTTTTAGAACAGATTTTCGACGGTGACTCCAAGAACAAAATGCCAAATCTAGTTTTTGCCATTTAACGTTACCGTTAAAAAAAATGCTAAAGAATCGAACCGAATGATTGTCGAAGATTGTTTTTTCAAGCTTTACAAGCGTCAGAGAACAGCCGGTAAGTTCCAAACCGGTCAAAGAAAAAATTGAGGCATTTGGTTAGATAGTACTTTTGCATAAGGATCACTCATCAGACTTAGAACTGTCTGATTAGTAACTATTTGTAGCGTAGGAAACTCACTCGCAGAGCGGCGTTCCATTTCTTGAAAAGAATTAACAAAGAATAATATCAGCAAGATATTCCCAATATAATCATTATTTCTACATTCGTATGTTCAATATTTAACTAAACAAAGAGGCATATGCCAATTTTCACAGGAATAGATCATAGTGAACGAAAGTGTACAATAATAGCCATTGAGAGTAGGTGTTAAATGTCACACTGTTTTCAGTGGCCTGTAATTTCCAATAAATTGCTCTGTGACGCGTGCAGCAATGGTCCGTCGGACTCTTTTCTCGTGGTTAATACTTGATGTAAAATTCACACATAGAACTTGGAACCTGATTTTGCAGGCATTGACTGGTGAATTCTTAGGCATTTAAAAGATAAAGTACAGCTGCATACCGTCCTATTCCGAACAGTACTGTCTCATTGAATCAAAATCAGCTTACCTTTATCGGTGACGTTCGCGGTTTCTATCTTTTTCTTCAATTCAGAGGCAACGCAGCCCAGGAAGCTGAACATCTCTATAAAAAAGAATCGAAAAATACCTTTTTTCACTCTGAGAATCTGAATGCTTAAGCGCTTACGATGATAACTTCAGCTACTAAAAGTTTTGACATATCATAGCATGGAAAATTACCGTTCCTATATAATTAGAAGACATTCATGTTTGTTGTGAATCACAGAATTTCACAAAATTATGTTATATTTGTTCAAAATCTGTAAATATCTTCATTGTGCCGTGAATTCAAATCCGGACACATTTTTATTTATGGTTTGAATTCATTTTTGCTTTTAATGCCGACCACATTTTGTCAGCAGCATTACTCTGAGCAGGGCCCGAAATCTTCGAAGGTGAAAAATTAAGACCGACTCTACTCTCCGTAGCTTCGCTTCGACTGGAACTGATTCGGCAGTCGCCGCCAACAAAAAGTGACTTGACTAGAAAATGAATTGACTAGCGTTGACTAGGGATGATGACTGGTGGACTAGTCCAGTCAGTGGTGATTTTAACTGACTCGATTAATGAATACAAATCTGCCTCTTCATTCAACTGACTTCAATCCACACTTTCATTTCCCCCTGACACTAATTCTATACCCGCGTATGCAATCTTATTTTACGTCCATATAAAGAGGAACGAAAACATGATTTCTGAATTAAGTTTAAAGTCTCTTAAAAACAAAGAAGAAGAAGATGATTTCTGATCATTCGTTGCGTGGACACCGACTGGACAACATCGTTGCTGGACGAGCAGGACGGCGAGGGATCGAGTGCCTTTCTCAAGGCAAGAGTGTGGAGGGGTAGTGTTGGAGTAGAGTAAAGTTTTCCAAGGGCCTTTCTCAAGGCTAGAGACGAATGAACTGAAAAAGTTTAATGTCTCTATAATACAATACCTTACCCTTACCCTGATTTCTGATGCAAAAAAGAAGTGACCCCTTCAATGGACGGTTTATTGTCTACCCATCGTGAATTCATACCAACGAACCTAGACATTTATCAAGTATGCTATAAAGGTCCTCGTGTTAGTATTAGTAAATAGCGAGCAAAATAGGGCACACACACAACACGCTATTATATACGTGTGAGCAATTTTCGTGTACGATACAAAAGAATCTAACTCACCTGTAGCGTATGTCAAACCACGTTGAACTCGAACATCGATGCATGCACACTAGGATTGGGCGATTTCGGATCGATTCTTAGAAGATCGATCTTTTCCATTCCGATTTCCGATTTTTTTAATCGATCTTTTGTATTCGAGAAAATCGAGAAAATCGATTTTTTTACTTTAGATCTTTTCGATCTTTTTGTAGATTTGTTTTTCAGTATACATCGATTTTTTTATCTCACCAAAGGTCACCTAACATTTTTTTAAACATAATGCCATCATTTGGATAACTTCTTCTAAGATTTACTTCTGTACAAATGCTGACAGAGACAGAACTAGCAGCAGCTACTGAGAGAATGAACTGTGAGCGGATGCGCATAGGATCCTGAACCTGATGTTGACGTCAATTATAGGCGAAAGGTTGTTTTCTAGATCTGGCGCCAAAATCAAGAATCGGTTTCGACTAAATGACAGATGTATGGCGCGATTGGCTTTTATGGGATCATTGTCAGTTGAGTTCTGGGCGGTTGTTAAATTTCTAATAATACTTTTTCAATTAATTTATCAAATAAAATGACTTCCTGACGGCACAAGATGAATGCCCTGTGGCTGTGGCTTTCATGCTGAGAAACAAAACAAAATGCTTTTGATATTTCAATAGCAATATGAAATTTGTTATCCCTGTTCAAAGAAACGACAGCATTCATATAGAATAAGCAGATAAATCGACAAAAAGCTTTGGATTTTTCAAAAATCGATTCAACAAAGATCGATTCTTTGGTACCGATTTAATCAGTGGATCGATCCCTACGCCATTTGGGAGAATCGATTCGATAAGATCGATCTTTTTATAAAGATCGCCCAATCCTAATGCACACCCATGAGCAAGAAGTATAGGTGAAGCAGATGGTAGAGTGTGCGTGATAGCACGCGCTACCATATCTACTTCTCGATCTGTGACGTTCATATTTGTGTTTACATTCAATTGCCTTACACATCCATGCAAAAAAGGCTATTTTCAGTAAGTTTCTTTAAAACAGTTATTTTTTGGAATTCCCGCTGAATATTAATATAATGTGATAGTGTGCAGTGGATATTTGTGGAAACATGTCGGAGAAGATGAATGGAAATGATATTTTTGTGTGTCTTTTTCATTATCTTACAATCAAGAAACATTTCATTGAAAATTCTACTATTCCGGAGGACTAAGAATACGACTGTTCTCTGGACCTTTTTACCTTTTAAATGATGGAAATAAGTCACAATACAATTATCATCTATTAAAAAGCAATCAGTTACAAGATTCCATGAGAAAATTGGCTCATGACATCATGAAACCGTACGTAATTTAAACATTGTTTTGTTTCTTTCATATAGATTCTATATTGAATGCAAATAATTACGACACCATATTTTGTTTACCAATACGAATATACTCTGTCTACTGCTCTACCTCATATGTACCTCATTGCATATACACGTACATGGGAGAGAGAAAGAGAGGAACGAATTCGTTTTGGGGGAAGTCACTTCAAAATACAATGAGGACAATTGAACTGGGAAGAAAGAAATGATATAGTCGAGTCGGTAGAGGGAGATAGCAACTAAACGCCTGACTGACTGTTCAGTCGTTTTGGCGGAGAAATTGCGTGAAAAAACCAAAAGTCATTACTAGCTGACTACGGATATAGTCAGTCAGATAGTCAGCTGACTAACCTCAGTTGACTATGTGTTCGGTATGCCACCGAAGCGCAACAGAAAAAGGAAGAAAACATGAACATGTATGTTCGCCCAATGACGGGTATAAAAAGCCGCATCGACAGCTAAGAGAGTGTCATTTTCATTCCAACCATTGTATAAGTAACATCGAAGAAATAAAGAAAAACCTATCCGAACAGTGTGTATCTATTTAGACCAAGTGTGTAGATCCACATAAGAACCCCACCCGTGGTAATTCTGTGTGGACACCTACATGCAACCTAAGGTCTATTGAAACGAAATTCCAAAGTTACAGTCCACTGGTCCAACTATCCTGCGTCCGAATCAGGATAGAACATATGGTCCAAACGAACCGGATTTGGAGAACCAGTATACCAGAAACCTGATACGAGATTTCCGAGATACCTGTGTTTCGAAGAAGAAGTGCCGAAATTTTTGTTTTGCTGTGGTTACTACGCGTTGTTGCGTGTTTAGACGCGATCATTCGAATTGTCGCGTGGGTTGTTTTTATAAAATGCGTGTCGTTGTGTGCGCAAACGCGTTGTAACAAGTTTGTTCGAGTACATTCGAAAACGCTTTTGCGCGAGTTGATTCCGTTTGTTGTGTAAATCGGACAAAACGTAAAAACCATTCGCGAGGTGATAGTGCGCGGAAACACATAAAGAAAAATGCCGCTTGATAGATCGCCGCCTCCGGGAAAACAAACCCCTCCAGATGAACAGCAACCAGTCCCAACAGATCCTCAGCGTGGCTCTTCTGAAAATAGCGAATCATTTCACGAGTTCCAGGACTGGGAAGTCGAATTGAATACAACAACCGTCAAAGAATTGACAGGAATTTTTCGTCAACGAGCCCAGGTGCAAAATAAAGTAATGCGAATCCGCAATACACTCCAGTCCCAGCAGCAACTCAGTTTGGCACAATTGAATGTGATGTCGAAAAATTTATCCGCGACCTATGCTGAGTTTAGTACGTTCCATAGCAAAGCGATGCCACTCATTCCGAATGAAGCGATTGATCAGCAAGAGGAAGTGTATGCTGAATTTGAAGAACTTCACAATTACGTTTCCACAACTGTAGAAGAGTTAATTCTGACAATGAACAACACCGTCCCCCAAACCAAATCAGCACCGCAAGTTATTGTGCAACAGAAGCCTTTGAAGGCGCCGATCCCGACATTTGATGGCAGTTACTCCAACTGGCCAAAATTTAAAGCGGTGTTCCAAGACCTAATGACGAACTCTGGCGATTCAGAAGCTTTGAAGCTGTATCATCTCGATAAAGCCCTTGTCGGTGACGCAGCAGGAGTTTTAGATGCCAGAATATTGAGCGAGGGAAACTATCAGCAAGCTTGGAATGTATTATCTGAGCGATTCGAAAACAAACGGGTGATAGTCGAGTCTCACCTCCACGGATTACTGTCACTCAAGCCTGTGCGTCTTGAATCCCACAAAGAATTACGTGCACTTCTGAATGAGGTCAGCCATCATGTAGAAAGTTTACGCTTCTTGGATCAGGATATCACCGGTGTTTCTGAACACTTCATTGTATATTTGATTAACATCGCCCTCGATAAGTCCACACGAAAGGCTTGGGAATCGACGCAGCGGAAAGGAGAGCTCCCAAAGTATGAGCATACCATAAATTTTCTGAAATCGAGATGTCAAATACTAGAAAGCTGCGAGAGTGCATTCCAGCGTCAAGTGCCAGTTGTACCTAAGGCAAAGCAGTTTTCATCACCTCCAAAGTACCCATTGCAGAAATGTCATGCGGCTTCCACCAGCCCATCTGAAAACGTGTGCGAAATTTGCAGCGGTGCACATCGTAACTTCCAGTGTACAGCTCTGAACAACCTCACTGCAGTCCAGAAGAATAATATGATTCGAACGGCTGGATTGTGCTTCAATTGCCTGCGGAAGGGACATCGTTCCAAGGACTGTCCTTCTGATAAAACTTGTCGTAAATGTCAGCGACGACATCATACTTTGCTACATGAAGTAGAAGTATCTTATGCGCGGCCGAATGTAACACCTAATGTCTCTGTTCCCATCAAAGCAGAAATTGAGCAGCCATTGCGAATTCCTCAGATGTACAATCCAATGACTGCAAAACAAAATAGCTCAGTCTTACAAGATTTTTCGATTTCCACACCATGTTCCTGTTACGTTGGGGAACCAACCAAAACCGTACTACTACTTACTGCGGTGGTGCATGCTCTTGACCAGAACAACCGACCTCATCCATGCCGAGTACTATTGGATAGCGGCTCTCAGGTGAATTTTGTGACAGAGGAAATGGCCAATCGACTTGGAGTACCGAAGAAACGTGCGAATGTTCCAATCACCGGCATCAATGCTCTGCGATCCTTAGCTCGTGAGAAGATCAACATTAGTTTTCGATCCCGTGTATCTAGCTTTCATGCGAACCTCGATTGTTTAGTCACAACACAAGTCACTGGAACTATCCCTACATCGAAACAGGATATTGGCTCGTGGAATATCCCAACTGGTCTGATACTAGCAGACCCCCAGTTCCACACGCCTGCAAAGATCGATATGCTAATAGGAGCAGAAATATTCTTTGACATCTTCAAACCAAGTCAGCTTCTTCTAGAGGATGGCCTTCCTCATTTGCGCGACACCTACCTTGGATGGATCGTATCTGGAGTTATTCACGAACCGTACTCTCCAACAGTAAACCTCCAACACTCCAATATAGCTTCAATTGAAGAAGTTGAAACCATGATGCAACAATTCTGGAAAATTGAAGAAGTGTCAGATGTTCCCAAATTTTCTGCCGACGAATTGGCTTGCGAGGCGCATTTCCTGTCCACGTATAAGCGAGACCCAAACGGACGATTCATTGTAAAACTACCTCTAAAGAAGAATGTTGACAAGATGAATGATTGTCGAGCCCTGACACTGAAGCGATTCCTGATGTTGGAAAAGAAGTTGGTGCGCAACCCTGAGTTACAGATGCAGTATATTCAGTTCATCCGAGAGTATGAGACTCTTGGTCACTGTCACGAAATTAACGAAGCCAATGACCTGCCTAATCAACGCAATTTTTACATGCCGCATCATGCTGTTCTGCGGCCCTCGAGTTCCAGCACAAAATGTCGTGTAGTCTTCGATGCCAGTGCGAAGCCCACTCCTGATAGTTTATCATTAAACGATGTTCTCCACGTCGGGCCTGTAGTACAAAGCGAATTATTCTCCATTGTACTAAGATTCCGGAAACACCAAATTGCAATATCGGCGGACATAGCAAAAATGTACCGCCAGGTATCAATGGCAGCTGAAGATCAGAACTACCAACGAATATTCTGGAGAGAACATCCGGCACATCCGCTGCGAATACTGGAATTGAAAACCGTAACGTATGGAACAGCTTCCGCCCCTTACCAGGCCACACGATGTTTAGTGCAGCTGGCAGAAGAAGAAGGACGTGATTTCCCCGTTGCCGCGCGCATAGTAAAGGAGGATATATATGTGGATGACATAGTCACTGGAGCTGAAAGTGTGACTGATGCTATTAAAGTTTATCGTCAATTAAGGCAGCTTCTTGGTCGAGGCGGTTTTCCCATACATAAGTGGTGTTCGAATTCGAAAGAGCTACTGGAACACATACCGCCGCAAGAGTGTGAGAAACAAATACCAATGGATTATTGTGAAGCAAACCAGGTAATCAAAATTTTGGGATTGCTGTGGGATTCCCACGAAGATGCCCTTTATATCGCCAATCAACCTAAGCAACCAACGATACAACAACAAATAATTACAAAGAGGATTATCTATGCTGAAGTGGCTAAGTTTTACGATCCACTTGGTTTGTTCTCGCCGGTAATAGTTCTGGCAAAATTACTTGTGCAACAAATTTGGAGAACTAAGGCAGGATGGGACGAGTCAGTTGACACCGAACTGACCCAGAAGTGGAATCTATTACTGTGTTCGTTGTCACAACTCAACCGAATAAAGGTTCCGAGATGTGTGACTTTTAACAATGCAATTGCCTTCGAGTTACATGGATTTGCCGACGCCTCAACTGTAGCCTACGGAGCATGTATTTATCTACGAAGCATATTCAACGACGGAACAGCCAAACTTCGAATGTTATGCAGCAAGTCCAAACTTGCTCCCTTACACGACCTTTCCATACCCAGAAAAGAGCTTTGTGCAGCTCTATTACTTACGCGACTTCTCCAGAAGGTGATACCAGCCCTTGGAATAACGTTCCAGGACATAGTTTTATGGAGTGATAGCACGATTGTTTTAGCATGGATAAAGAAACCTCTAAACCTACTTCAATTGTTCGTACGGAATCGTATCGCCGTCATCCAAGAACATACGAGTGAGTACCGATGGCATTATATTCGTTCTCAGCAGAATCCTGCCGACCTTACATCACGTGGTCTGCTACCAGAACTTCTGGAAGAAAACATGCTTTGGTGGGACGGCCCCGAATTCCTCACAAAGTCACAATACAAAACAAAAAATGTTGAAGATGTTCCCAATGATATGTTACCAGAAATGAAATCCGCTATAGCTACAGCAGCCGTGAGTAGTCCTCATTTCGCATTTTTGTATAAATTCAGCAGCTTCCGTAAAATACAAAGAATAATGGGATACATCCTGCGGTTTGTTGCGAACTGCAAAAAGATTGCGTCTGAACGAGAACGATCCCACTTGACGATTCGTGAGCTGTATCAATCGTCAGAAGCTGTCATCCGCATAATACAACTTAGTCACTTAGGAGACGAAATTGAACGAGTTATTGCTAATGAGCCCTGCAGAAGAATCGGTAATCTCCGGCCGATGTACAGTAACGGTTTACTGCGAGTTGGTGGTCGCCTTAGTCATTCCAAATTGCCGTTCAACAATCGACACCAAATAATTTTACCTGACAAAGACCCTATAGTTCGACTGATGATTCAAGAAATGCACATCGAATTGCTTCATATCGGACAGACTGGCCTGATGAACGCAATGCGTCAGCGATATTGGTTGTTAAATGCCCGATCTACTATTCGACAAGTCACTCGATGTTGTGTTAAATGTTTCCGTACGAATCCATCTAAGACGACGCAGCTAATGGGAAGTTTGCCGCCAGCAAGAGTTGTACCATCGCCTCCATTCGCAGTGACTGGAGTAGACTATGCTGGTCCATGTTGGATCAAGCATGGAACTCGCCGTCCGACATTAACGAAGGCCTATATAGCAGTTTATGTGTGCATGGCTACTAAAGCCATTCATTTGGAAGCTGTCTCCGACCTAAGCACCGATGCCTTTTTGGCATCCCTTAAACGTTTTGTGAGCCGAAGAGGATTGGTTCAACAACTACATTCGGACAACGGGACCAATTTTCGCGGTGCCCAGCATGAATTACATGAGTTATATCGTCAATTCCGGAATCAACAAGCAGTTCAACGTATTCAGCAGTACTGCCAGACTAAAGAAATCGAATGGCACTTCATTCCACCAGATGCCCCAGAGTTTGGAGGGTTATGGGAAGCAGCAGTCAAATCCGCTAAAACCCACTTGCAGCGTATTGTTGGACCTGTGAAGCTAACCTACGAAGAATTTGTAACAGTCCTGACTGAGATTGATGCAGTGTTGAACTCTCGCCCACTTTATAGTATTTCGAACGATCCTGCCGATCCACTAGTTATTACACCTGCTCATTATTTGATTGGACGTCCTCTCATCGCTCCAGCCGAACCATCGCTTGAAGATATCAAGGCAAACCGCTTGGATCGTTGGCAACATCTTAGGCTAATGCGCGAGCACTTCTGGCGTGCTTGGAACCAGGACTATCTCAACACGCTGCAACCGCGGAAGAAAAATTTACAGGTGATGCCCAACGTTCGTGAAGGTATGATTGTTCTTCTACACAACCGGACCCAGCCCCCTCTCCACTGGAAATTGGGTCGAATCTCCGCAGTGTATCCAGGAAGTGACGGTCTGATCCGAGCAGTTGATGTATCCGTGGATGGTTCGATTTTCCGGAGACCTATCAACAAAATTTCAATTCTGCCTATCGAAGACAACCATTCTATTCGAAGTACATCTCATCCAAGCAGATCGTAAGTCGTACCGATCGGGGGGAGTATGTTCGGTATGCCACCGAAGCGCAACAGAAAAAGGAAGAAAACATGAACATGTATGTTCGCCCAATGACGGGTATAAAAAGCCGCATCGACAGCTAAGAGAGTGTCATTTTCATTCCAACCATTGTATAAGTAACATCGAAGAAATAAAGAAAAACCTATCCGAACAGTGTGTATCTATTTAGACCAAGTGTGTAGATCCACATAAGAACCCCACCCGTGGTAATTCTGTGTGGACACCTACATGCAACCTAAGGTCTATTGAAACGAAATTCCAAAGTTACAGTCCACTGGTCCAACTATCCTGCGTCCGATTCAGGATAGAACACTATGACTATGCAGAGCCCTGACTCTGAGAGAAATTAGTTATTGATTTTTGTAGAGCTTATTATTTCATTGTTTTTCCATTATAATGTTAAACCAAACATCAAAAATGAACGAAAGTTATAAAATTTTTGTTATGATTGTTATTTTATGAACATACTATTATGCAATTCCTTCAATAAGAAATTTCATCCTTCACTTTGATCCGGATTTAAAATCATCTTCTGAGTGCGCTTTTTATCCCGGACAAATATTTGTTTTGATTTTTAACATTTTTGTCAACAGCTAGGTGCATGTTTGACACTACACTAAATTGATACAATAGTAACTATCATAACATTAATTCAACATGCAAATAGATGTTATGAAAAAGTGTCCGGATTCAGAAGCATTACGGACTAAATTAAATACAGCATCCAAATTCTTATCGCTGTATATAATCGAATTCTATATACAGTAGAGTCCAAAAAAATCCTTTTAAATTATTTCATATGCATATAGTTTTTGTTTTTGAATATACACGGCGTTTCACAACTATAGAACCACTCATTTTTTCTGAAGAATATAGTGTAGGATTTAACAACTATCATAATTTAAAAGACTGGCCATTTGAACTTTATTGTTGTGTTCAGCCGCGAAACATTCAAAAAACAAAAATTCCAGTGTTTCATAACTATAGAACCAGATGGAGAAACTCTCACTTCTTTACATAATTAACGTCAATTCCACATGAATTACAATAAGTTTCTAATTCGTAGGTCATCTTTAGTTCTCAATCAGTTCAAATAACCCATTCGGGGTGGTTTCGACCAAGCTGCGCCATGTTATAGTGTGTATCTCGTTCTACGCGGAGGATACAGCAATCAGCAACGAGTTTTTTGGCCACATCCATGTCCAAAAGCCTTGCATTTGCTTTGAAAGCCTTCATGACGTTCTGTCGCAGTTTCCGGTCCACTGTACCGCTTAGACGCCTTGATTGAACCTTCCGGGAAACAGACAAACTTCCCTTACTATGTTTCTGCACAATGATTTTTGTCATTTTCAAATCCCCTGTAATTTTTGTATCCGACCATATCGGGGATTTCATTATATTTGTGCAGTTTTTATTCTCTTCTTATTCTTTCATCGTAGCTAATTTAAGGAAACAACGAACGTTTCCTTAAAAAAATTCGCAAAGGATTTTAAGAGAAAAACTTTGTAGGAAATCTGCTGTCAAATATCCCAGAACCAACCACTGTACTGTACTGTACTGCGCTGTACTGAAAAAAGCGCACCGATTCTAAATTTGCAGACCTATATTGTAAAAATTAGACGAATTGATTGTCGCCTTGTAGACATAGTACTATAAAATATCCAAAATGAAATATATAATATATTCAATCGTCTTACAATACAACATACACCAACTGACCGATTGTCACATTTTTCATGTGAAACCTCAATTTCAACCTCTAGAATCACTATCCTGAATTGTAACTCATCTTATGCAGAGCATATGATTGCTCCATTGGCTGATCTTCGATAAAAGATACCTCCATCGATTCGGAAGAAAAAGACAATTGAGGGGCTCAAAATGAAAGGGGTGTAAGTGACATAATCGATGATGTCTCTACATCGACTCTCTTTTTTGGTCATAACTTGCAAACACATTCCCAGCTGTATTTGACAACGTGGAAGATAGGTCAGAACCTCACCTATCGGATTCTATGTCAAACTCAAATTGAAACGTTTTTGCAGTTGAGTTATTAACTAAAGAAAAAGTTGTTGAAGAGAAATCGTCACCTACACCCCTTTTCTTCTGAGCCCTTCAATTGCGATTTCTGACGATTTTACGCAAAAAATTCTCACGACGAATTGCGAATTCTCATGCCGGAGTTTTCAACTAAGACGACTCTCTCTCTCTTTCTCTTTATGCTCTTTATGCTCGAGAGATAGAGAGATAGAGAGAGAGAGAGAGATTGAGAGAAAGAAATGGTTAGATTTTTCTTTAACTTACAACTTTGAATTACAAACAATGAAAGAGGGTTGATCACAATCGTCTCAGTTGAAAACACCGGCGTGAGAATTCGCAATTCGTCGTGAGAATTCTTTGCGTAAAATCGTGAGTTAATAGCTCGCAATTGTGGACCTTGAGGAAGACTATTTTCAAAACTTTATGAAAAGCTGTCTACTGTTCGCTGCCTGGAGCCAGACATAAATTGTGCTTCATCGCTGTCTGCCTTCATGCTGCCTTAAAAAAGATCAATTGGCAGATCAAAACCAACTCTCGCGAAGGCTTTTGTTACGGTTTAAAAAATAATAATTAACCGCAACAAAATAGAATCATAAATTCTTCGGACTTAATTTGATACTTGGATCTGACATTGGAATTTGAAAGTAAGTTCAAACTTATTGAATTGAATGGCGTTAACGTTCCCTTGTGGTACTTTTGCCGTCTCAACGTATGCATATTAACTAGCGTCGTTCATTAATACTTAGTTGAGATTTCTTAAGCCAAATAACACGCCTTAAATGTATTTCGAGGGACAAGCTCTAAAATACGCGTGACCACAGTGCAAGTCGAAGGATATTTCTCTGACGAGAAATCCAACGGCCAGAACTAGAATCGAACCCGAACACTCGGCATGATAATGTGAGATGCTAACCACTCGGCCACGGGTGCACTAGTTCAATCTTATAGTCTTACTAATAAATGCCGTAATCCCATGCCTACCTGTAATGCATTGCATGCTGCCAACGAAAATTGTGTAAACAATTTATTGAATTTTATATTGAAATCCTCTCAAAGGACCACCGCAACGCTCAAAAGCTGAAGAGCATTCTCTTATATTTCTATACTGCTTTATATAACGGGAAATAATATATAATCAGTAGAATAAAACGGTTGTAAATTTGTCTGGATCCGAAAGTCTCAGATTGATTAACCTTACAATTGTGAAAATCAACAATCCCAACCACGGCAAGGTCATATTCAACTGAGAATAATCAGGGGACTAAGAAATTCGCCTACATATTCAAATGGAAATGAATTTTGGCTTCTATTGGTAGTTTCTCCGTCAGCATGACTTAACCCTTTCAATACGGCAGTGTGCTCCGCCGGAGTGCTACCGCTGTACGAAGCAATGCGCCGAAAAGTATGCACATCGCGCTGGTGTGATCGATGTGCAGTATCATTTTCGTGTCGCCTAAAGACGACGCTCGTAGCAAAAGGGTTAACAGCGCTTTGGGCGTTTTGTTGCTATCAGAAATCAAGTTTTCGTTTCACTTTATATAGACGTAAAAATGAGATTGTGTACGCGGTTAACGGAATTCGTGTCAGGGGGAGTAGTAGTGTGAATTGAAGTCAGGTTGAATGAAGAGACAGATTTGTATTCATTAGTCACGTCAATTAGAATAACCATTTGCTAGAATTGTTCATCAGTCATCCTTGCTCTTAACGCTCGTCAATTCATTTCTAGTCAATTCAAGGCATGTTGACGGCGTGTGCCGAAGTAGTGCTAGTCGAAGCGAAGCGACTGAGAGGAGAGTCGATATTAATTTTTCATCTTCGTAGATTTCGGGACCTGCAACGAATACTACGACCGGAGAAGAATATTACATTTCATGATGATTTTATTAACGTGATGACTATCTAAAATCAGACGGTTGTCTAGAGCAGTGGTGGCCACGGTGCGGGCCGCATTAGAGTTTTTATTATAGCCGCGGGCCGCAATGATTTTTTTCTTACTACTTTTCATAATGAAATGTGAAATATACGTATTTAACTGGAACTTTTTTGACTTACTTTTTATTCTAAATTAGAAGGAATTCAGTTCTATACCTGTGAGACTCATAACTCGAGAACAAAATGAGATGAAAACTCAAATATTTCATTGTAAAAAAAAAAAGTATCCAGAATTATCCAGTATCCAGAATTAAATTTTTTTGGCAAATTTATTCGCTTCTTCACGCAGAGTCGAAAACACTAAGGCCAATCGTCAATCGCTGCAGCTTCTCGATAGAATTCTTTAACGATTGGTAATTCCAATGAGAACATCCACAGGCACGTAATTTGGGGAGATAAAGTCTGGCAGGTTTGTTGTCAGTTTCGTTTTTTAACCATTCCAGGATTTTTTTGCATCGTTCCAAACATATTCGCTTCAATCTGGCCGTCAATAAATGACTCACACATCGATGTACGCACCAATTAATTTCGACTGATAGACACTTCTGTTTCCGAAGAGGATTGCGTTGAACGCGTTCATGAAAACGTAGATAACATTATACAGCTTACCGACCTCGGACTTCCCTTTATGGGCCTATCGCCCACAACAGCTGTTTTTTGTACTGTTGTAGTGTATGGAACACGAATCGTCCATCGATAGGAAACGGTTTGCGCAGCTCGTAGATCTGTTTTGCCGATTTCTCGCATTTAAATGACGTGACAGTTGCCACATGCTTCACGTACAGGCCGAACTTTATCGTTGCTGGGAAACAGAAAAAGTATCGATGGGACCACGAAACTTGGTGAGAGAGAAGTTCAACACTGTTTCGATTTCATTCGTACTACTTTTCTTGAGCCATTTTATCTAAATCAGCTTGAATGTGAGAGATAAGCTGGAAACAGAATGCCGTGTTGTGCGTTGCTTCTCATCAGCAGTCATTGCATGAGTTTTGTACTAAAATATTCGCTCGATGCAGTCTGTTGATTGCGTCACCACATTTCATGTAAACAAAAACAAAATAAAGTTCGTTTGAAAATTTTATTCTTGTTGTGTCCACGGATCAGTTGAATGTTTTTAAAAACAACAAATTGACGTATCCGCGCTGGCGGCATTGAGTTTCGTTTACTAGTTTAGGGAAGAGTGAAAGAATAGCTGATTTTCAGTCGGAATGAACACGTTTTCAAAACTAAAATTATGAATGAAAATTAGCTTTTGTATATCAAACTAGTATTCTATTTAAATGAAAAATATTTTTGTTTGCAGGTGGTGAAAAAGTCTCATACGAAAATTGTTTATGAAGACGACTCTATATTATGATGAAAAAATGGAATTGTTTCGCCATATGGTTGAATGAAAGTCAGAAACACGTGTTTCAAGCAATCAAATAACATGATGTGAAAATTTTCATTCAAATTTTAGAATTCAAAAACCGGCTTCGTGTCTTATAATCTGATAGAGATTACACTAATGAGTTTGGGACCCAAATTATGGCCCTAATTTGAAGTTGTCACCGGACGTCGACACCATGCCACTGTCATCGCGAATTCGGCGCAAGCAGCTTAGAACAAATATTAGCGTTTAGAACAACGATGCTAATGACGCAACGCATTATTGTGTTCGACTAAATGGAAACACGCATATTTAAAATGAAGTGTCAAAGCACAATTGTCGCAACGCGACGCATAGCGCGGCATTCTGGTCCCACCTATAGCGATGTGAAGCGTGTCTTCCAAACGACTTTCAGTGATTTTGTTCCTTGACTTTGATTTTAATTCCTTCATAACTAAAATAATTGCTCACAAATATTTGCGGATTCAAACAAAGAAGTAATAAAATGAGCATGTTTTATTAGTACTGGAAATCGCGCTTCTGGAACATATCTAGAGTAGGAATCCAAGACATCATGGTTTTAAAATTTATCACGCAACACTAAATCACACTGCGTTTCAATGAGATCCATCTGCATGTTTTCTGCATCGGAAAAGAATGGGGTAGAGAAAATTGGAGAATTATTCCATGGGCTTTGAATCACCAATATCTGCGAAAAAAATTAATCGACTGGACTTACACAAATCCACGATAGATACAATACGGTAGCGCGACTTATGAGAAAGGCCTTTCAACCATCTTGGATTTTGTATGTAAACAATCTGCAATATTTTGCAATATCTTTTTTTCAGAATTGAATTTTTTTGGAATTGTTTTGGTGGGAATAAGGGCATTGAAAAGTTGAAAGGTAAGTCGTTTACGGTTAAAGTTAGGTTTGTAATATACTCTAACTTATTATATGTTTCAGCTCAAGAGAATAAATCGACTTTCGATGTCGGTCGGTGATGGAGGTATTTTTTTTTATTGTAAGGTTTCTGGAATTTCAAGTTTTCCTATATCTAATATTCTTTGTTTCTGTGTTCTTGGTTAACAAAAACTTAATGCCTGTTTTTGATGTGGCATAAAAAGATGATATAAAAGGATTTCTAGGAACTTCCTGCGACTTGTTCTTGACTTGTTCAGCTCATATATTATAGAAAAAAAACTCGAAGCTGTAACGGTAAAAATAACCATAAGCCACCGATTAATTTATATTCTACAGTTTACAATTCTTCCGCAAGTGCAATTATTTCACAAGTGTGTATATGCGTGACCATTATATTTAGTGAACAACTATGCGAATGTCAAACATTTGTACTTTACTTTTGCACGTATGAATCTAACGACGAATATATCGACGAATAATATATGAATCCGTTCAATCCGGTGACAAAAGGACTAAAACCAAATAAGAATAGTCCGAAAATGATATTATGCATTATATTTGATAAATATTCCACGCCACTGACATTAATTTATACATTTCATTGAACAATATTCTAAAATAGGAAAAAAAGTCACTAGTCCAAAAAAGTTACTCCATAACGCGCGTCGGTGTCTCAGACCGAAGGTGGTGAAAAAGTGATATACCTCCCCTTCGTACCAACTTATACGATACGCTAAACGATGACGAACAACGAATGACGAAGCTAGAGAGAATCGCAATGTGGTAGTGTTGATGTTTTCTGAGAAATGAACGAATTATTGATTTCTTGGTCTCTCAGGCCTATGCGCGAGTATAAGAGTGTTAACCGTCATGGTGTTTCGTCGAAATTCATCGGATATGCTAAATCATTTACGGTTGAAGCTTTATGCTTTAATTCCCTGGAGGTGGAGGAGACTGGGAAGAAGAATTCAGGGTCTGCAGGAGTAAAATGCGGACTTAAAGAAGGTAGTCTCAGCTCCCGTTCTAAAATAGAAGTATCCAAATTCAGAGTGCCAAGGAAAATATACTATACTAGTGGTCAATGATTCTATAAATAGTAGCTAGTAGCTATAGAGACCAAGCAGAAATATTCAAACAAATCAGCTATTCCAACAACAATCGAAGAATAGGTAGTTTTGAACAGAAAAAAATTATGTTGGTGTAATAAAAATGTTGTGCATTATTCTCATGGTGTGCTCTTTTTTCAATCGTCCTCACAAAATCATGAAATGGTAAATTTATTAACATACTGAAATATCATTTTATTCAAAAACCATTATTCTGCACCATGTTTATTACAAAATTATATTTAATGTAATTTTTAGAATTATGCCATCATATTTTTTATCATGAATGTCTGTTCGTTTTGATTACAAGAGATAAATGTTTGCTCGATTAATCGAATACTGAAAGACTGAATACTGAAAGAATGAATCGAATATTTAAAAATGACCCCACGATTAATCGACAATTGAATAAACGAAAAATTTAGACATCTCTATTTACAGTCAAATCCCTTTCCACAGTCCTCTGTATATTTTTACCGTTTCCCCTCGCGCACTTATTGACGACACGGTCACACCTTTATTCCCTTTATTCCACACATCATGACACAAATCAAATGTCGAATTTCATGGTATGGGTACATTCGTAATTGTTCGGATCAGTGACGTTTACTCGACAGCGAGTAACTGACAACCCACATTCCGTTTTGCCTGCCAAGATCGGGTCGATGAAATGTCAACAATCGACCTCAAATGCTGCCACTTTGCAATCGAGTTATCGACCTTTCATATGCATTCATCGAACAACTTGACGCCACTTTTTCGCCAACATGTGCAAGGCGTCGACCTGCTTGCAGCGCTGCTTCCAGCACTGCTTGCTGCTTGTTTGTATTGGTTTGTTATTGAAAAAGAAAAGGAAATACATTGATCGATTTTAAGCATTTTATTGAAAAAAAATAATAAAAATCCATGTATAATAAAAATAAGGTATATAATGGAATCGGTGCATCCGGGTTGTCTAGATTGACGATTCAAATCCGACTGAGTACATTGATGAATACCTCTTTGCCCTCGATGACACAGATATGTGGCTGAGGAGGATTCTTCAATGTGCGTGAAGCACGGGATCTCCGATGGGGAAAATTGCCCGAAATACTATGGCCAGGTCCTGCTGCTGTTGCTGTTGATGCTGTTCCCCGGAATAGCACCCTGGACTTAAAGGATACTGCTGCGGGAAAGCTGATGCTGTTGGCTGGTGTGACAGAAGTGGAAATAAGCAATATGGTGATGAGGGAAATCATCTTTCTCATTCGCCGATTGATTGAGTCGGATGTATTCATAGCTGAAACAAAATAAAATGATTAGTAAGTGAAAAGCAGAGATGAATTCCCTACTCACCAGTTGTATGATCCGGATAAAAATGCGAACATTAAAATATCATGCGATTACGTTCGCTTACCTCGCCTATTTTCATTCTACTATACAACGGAATCAGTGCATTCGGGTTCCTCCGGGTGGTAATTCAGCTGAGCAAGTTGATAAATACCTCCTTGTCGTTGAGTTTTCGTGTCTGAAGAGGATTTTTGAATGTGCGCGAAGCACGGAACCTCTAATGGGGAAAGTTCTTCGCAATACCATACCATGGTCAAATTCTGCTGCTGCTGCTGCTGTTAATGCTGTTCCCCGGCATTGCCAACAGGGGTTGGAGGTTACTGCAGCAGGAAAACGGATGTTGTTGGCTGCTGTGATAGAAGTGGAAATCCGCACTGTGGTGATGGGAGAAATCATCTTTCTCACTTACCGATTGATGGAAGCAAACGAGTCGAATGTATTCATAGCTGATAAGACAAGATAAAATAATTAATAATTAAAAAGCCGAAATATATTTCATACTCACCAGTTGTATGATCCATTTGTTTTTGTTTGAGATGACAGTTTAGCGGAGTGGAAAAAAGAACCACCAGTGACGCCATTTAGTTTGTTTAATTATTCAGTATTTTCGACTAACGAACTATTCGCGTTGACGATATTGGGGAAGAGGCATGACAGTATGGATTTGCAGAAGGAATGAATACACTTTTAAAATGAAAATTATGAATGAACATGATTTTTCCTTAATCAAATTAGTACTCTATGTAAGTGAAAATCACCATTGCCTACAAGTGGTGAAAAAACGTCATAAAAAAATATGTTTTGAGATAATTTTATATTATAATGACAAGTTCTTTTGAGAATATCTAAACGTTCAAATTAGGGTCATGACAACGTACTTTAAGTAGGAAAAATTATGCCAAGAAAAAAATTTCATACAAATTTTAGCAATTATAAACTGATTCGGGCCGACTAATATGATAGAGAATAGTTTGCCTCATACAAACTAATGCCGTATCCAGATGTCGATACCTAATCGTCGTCATCGTGAATAGGTAACAGCGCTACGGTCGTTGTTAGGTCGATGTTTTTTTCGTCGATTGGATTGTGGGAACGTATAAACTCGGTTTTACTGCCGTTACTTGCATGAATTTAGATAGTTTGGATACACACGATTAACAAGAATTACTCGCAAAGTTATTTCTAATCAATTGTATGGAATAATTTTCAACTATATTCATAATTTCGCTCATATGATTTTTTTTTTTCAAATCAGGCCGCGGCCGCCGTGGTGGTCATCCTCCACTGGGTTAGAGTGAGCCCTAAGTAGACCACTGTTCTGGGCCATTCGATTAGTGAGTCACCGAACCGAATTTTGACGTCATCAGTCGGAAAAAGTCTAGGAGATCTCGAATTGACAACAGTTTTCGTCAAGATATCGAATATTGACATGTTAAATATTGCTTCAAAAGAAGGGGCCTTATTCAGACAGGGGATCTCTAAACGGTTCGAAATATGGACCGAGGTAGCTGTTGATGGAGCATAACAGTTCGGCTGAAAAGTCCATAAGGTTGACGTCCAGATGGCGCCACTTGAAAAAATCTACTTGACTATCACAAAGCACCAGCTTTCAATGAGTACAAGTCAAAATTTGACAGCAATCGTTACAGCATTGAGAGTGAAGCAACTTTTGTTATTGTGAAAAAATGGAATAATCCGAATTTTTGGGCTTCGAATTGCTTCCGCATCCACCGTATACTCCAGATCTGGTCTGTTCGCAGACCTGAAGTGAATGCTCGCTGGCAAGAAATTTAAGACCGATGATGAAGTGATTACCGAAACTGAGGCCTATTTTGAGGAAAAACCGAAAAAGTACTATAAAAATGGTATCGAAAAGTTTCAAGATCGCTATAATCGCTGTATCGCCCTCGAAGGCAATTATGTTGAATAATAATATTGAATTTTGCAAAAAAAATAGTTTTACTGTGTTATCTTATAAACTTTATAGCCGAACTGTTACATTGTACAATATTTCTATGTAACATGTTTTTAGAATCAAATTAGATTTCAACGAAAAAACGGTAGTGTCAATTCACACCCCAATATAATGGAAAACAAAAAATAAGCACCAGGTACAAAGTGAAATATACTCTTACACATAGAACAGTTTTACAAAATAAATTTTAACTGATAAATATTGTGCCATTTTTGAACACATAATGCTTTTTTTCCTTTTCACTATTTTTGAATACGATTAGTTTTTGTTTATTGCGTTTTGCCATCATTAACAATTCTACATGTTGAGTGACAATTCAGCAGGTTTGCAAATTCTTCGTATCAACAGTAGTAGTGTTGAGAAAGTCTGGGTATCCATCCGTAATCAACCCCCTTTCATGAGTAATCATGAGACCCTTCCCAACAACTAGTCAACTATAACCGTCACCTCCGCGCAGAAATCACAGATATTTTAATCATTGGTGAAATTCCACAAGAACGTAATAAGTCGATAAGATGATCTCATCAGTTCGAAGAAATGTTCCAGCCTCAGCTCGAAGAGTCCTCCGCAGCTGATGTTCAGGGACTGTTCGGCCGCGTGCATAACGATCAACATAGTTCTCCGAATTGAGCGGTACTCCTTCTCGTAAACCTTTGAGTATTTCATTTCCGTATGCCAAGCAAGTGAGTAAACATGTTCTCCGACTGAGTTATGCTGTGATCAAAACGAGATAAATAATTTGAGAAACAAAGAAGTGTATTCTCCAATACTTACCACCTCTTTGATGTGTTCCAACAAAATACTGAAACAATAACATTCAAGAACAAAGAATATTATAATGTAAAATATCTGAATATTAAACATCTCCAGTCGTTTAGTCCAAATAATACAGGGTGGGCCATTTAAAGTGGAAGGATTTGTTTTTGCAATAGCAAAGTAAAGAAGTGGAATTTAAAAAAAATTTTTTTGAAATTCATTTATTTTGGTCCAAGGAGATTTGTTCTAACTACTTTTTGATTATGATATCTCGTAAATGACCGCCTCTGGCCTTGACCGCAAAATGTGCCCTTTTTTCGGCATTATCCATCACTTTGCCCAATGTTTCGGCCGATATGGCAGCAATTTCTTGTCGGATATTGTCTTTCAGCGCAGCCAGGGTCCTTGGTTTACCAGTGTATACCTTGGATTTTAAATATCCCCATAAAAAAAGTCAGGAGGCGTCAAATCAGGTGATCTCGGTGGCCAGTCATAATCACCGTTTTTCTATATTAATCTTCCGGGGAACATTTCGCGCAATAATTTGGTCGTGGCAGCCGCTGTATGGCATGTAGCGCCGTCCTGTTGGAACCAGTAATTGTCCAATTCATTTTCACGAACAAATGGCAATAAAAAATCGATTATCATTGTCCGATAACGCTCCCCATTCACTGGCTCGAACGGCATCAATATTCTCGTCGAAACGTCTTGGTCGTTGTCTGGACAGATGACTGGCATTACCAACACTACCAGACGATATAAATTTGGCATATAATCGACGTATAGTGTTGTCTCCAGGTGATGTTTTAACTTTATTTTTATTTTTCCACGCACGTTTAGTTAACACAATTGAGAAGTTATTTTGAATGTACAGCTGAACAATTTCAGCGCGTTGTTTAGGTGTGTATTGTTCCATGGTTAAAATTGTACTGAAATGACGCTTCCAACGCGGTATGACATTTGTTAATCTGACATCTCTGTCAAAAGTTATGGGGTTGCCAGATGCTTCCACTTTAAATGGCCCACCCTGTATATATCACTCCAAGGGATATGAATAAACCCGTCGAGTAGTATACAATCAGCAGTGTTCCATTGAGTAGCGGTCTTGTGTTTCTAAGATGATTCAAACATATCACATGCTGCGTCGTGCATATCCTGAATTTGTAATGCAAGGTTCGCCAAAACTCAACTTCAGTTTGATGTGGGACTTCGTCGAATATCTCCTCAAAAGAGTTAGCTATGATCTGCATCTTGACAATGAATCCTCCTAGTAGCATATAACTTGAGAGCGCATTGGATGCCGCAACCGATCCGTATGGAAATATAATAATAGTGTACACTTTATTCAGCACCAATTGAAACCCTTCGCTGGTCCATTCACGGATCTGGATGGGATTGGCCAGTGAGGGCACACTTTGTACATCGATAACCAAAAAGTTTATGCACATTAACCCCTGTGAAACTCCACAAATTTCTGCCAGTATGCGATTAAATCGAAAGGCTTTTCGACAAATCTTCGTGGAGCGATTATCGAACGGCCGAAAACGCCGTCCGTTGATATATTTCCTAGCCTCGTTGAATCCTTCCGCATGCGCTTGAAACCAAACTGCTCGCCCCATCGTGATTGAAACGGTTAGCCAAGCATGGAGGCTGTTCAGAACGGCTCCAAAAGATTCCCACTTTGTGAAATTACGCCAAAATGTAACGCACATCAATCCTGTCTCCACGAACAGGCACAGTCGAAAAGATTTATATAAGCTGGATTCCGTAACACGTATTCCACTGCCCACCATGAGATAATCGAGCATTACGAAGTGATTGCTTTCGTTCGAATAACGGTGATGTGTTTTCCAGGTGTGCTTGAGGGTTTCTAATTTCCACCACATGCTGTTCTAGTTAATCAGAACCGAGCTTCGAAGACTTCTGAACAATAAAGCGCTCATGTTGGCCGTTTGAAAAGACGAAGGTAGTAGTAGGTTCGGAACACAGGGTGACTACTATTACATATTTATTATTTCGACTTATTGGATGGGAATGAGAATATATCGCGAAGGATATTCCCACACCCATCTCATGCAAACGGTAACTACTGTTTATTTTGAAGTGAACTGCATCATCCTTAGATAAAAGATTGAACTACTATTGATGACTAGTAACTGCGTATTATCAGATCAAAAATAAGAACGTTGAATATCACAGAAACAAAGAATCACCCTGTGTGATGAAAGACGTCTTACCACTCAGCAAAATATACCCTTTAACGCAAGAGGGACTCTGTCACATGCTAATTTTCACAAGCACAATCGGAGAGGCTATTGAACTGAAGTGTGTGATATTATCCATAACTTTTTTTTTTATCTCATTTATTTATTTATTAGGCTCATTAGCATTTTAGCTGTAACAGAGCCGGGTTTTTATCGTGTACATGTACATATGTTTATGTTTCTATAAACTGTAAATTACACAGTAGTTAGTAGTAGCCATTTAGGCGTTAAGTTTTCTGTTCCATTACATTATGGTAAATTACACAGTAGTAGCCATTTCGGCGTAAGGGTATTCTTTCTGTTCTTCCATTGTTCAGCAGACCGGACAGCGGAGACAGTTGATAGTGATCATTGTTGGGTTATTTATAGAACAGCAGCCCGATGTTTCTTGCAGAGCAGAGCAGTTGTATGGATGAATCGATCTATTTTCGACCGTGGATCGATCTCCATCGCTGATGATGTTTGCGTGGACGTAGTTATTCTATAACAACACAAAGATGGTCAATTGAGGGTCCTGAGTTTGAACTCACGACCGATCGCTTAGTAAGCGAACGCGTAACCAAGTGGCTACGAAGACCCCCATTATCCATAACTAATGAGCAATAAGGGAGACGCACCACTTCCGATATTCGATGGTCCGTAATTACGGAATACATGATTTCATGACGCACTGAATAGCCTCGTTAACCTTAACTTGCTTTAGTACAAGCTCTCAAGCTGAATAATCAACCAACTCAATTGCTAAATTTATTTCATTCTGTAGAGACTGACCAAACGTACCATTTTGAACGGGACAATACCGCTTTTCGACCATTTTGTATTATCCGGTTTTTTTTATCAATTTATACCGTATTGTCAATATAAAGAAAAAAATAATTTCTCTTGTTGTACTACGATTTTTTAAAACATTTATATCTAGAACTATGGTGAATTCTCACTTGAGATTAGTTAGTGTTGCTGTTGCTGGTAATTTTAATGATTTTTAATTTTTATTATTACAGACATAGAAAAAAAAACAAATTGCGCAAAATATTTTCGTAAAATGTTTATTATAGCCTCACGAATTGCCATATATATGAGTATTCATGTTTGTAAAAATAATAATTGTTTGATTGATTTGTGTTGGGAGTGGAATATGAATGTTTAAAATGGCACAGATTGATGTTTGGTGAAAACTGCTCCGATGTGGGTTCGAACTCCAGTCGTCTGGATTATCATCCACCAGCTATCTCGCGCGGCTATCTGAAGCTATCTGAATTTAATTCAACAGCGGTTAAAAGTGCATCAGCATTTCATTGACATTTCAATATGATGTAATATGTTCTTTATTAGGAGCTAATAAGATTTACTGTTTCATGATTTTCTTCAGCATGCAAAACGATTTACTACAGTACTGAATCGATTTAAATTCTACGCTTATACGACACACAAACTGCATCAGCGTAATATACGCATATGATGCGGATTAAATATATTTTACGACAATGTACATCATAAAATTGATGTTTATTATACCGAATTGCGACTTAATTTGATAATAGTATTTCAAATCGAGTTTTTACATTTAATGCGATTTCAAATATACACGATACATACTTTGATTGATATTATATGCGATTATGATTTATTCGGATTTCTTGTAAGACTTGGCACGTGCAAAATTATACGATTTCATGTTTGCTGGGTTGTTTCCCAGCAAACATTAAGTCGTATGAATAGCTATAATTGGAGGCGATATACATACAACCAAGACACATTTGTATGATATATGATGCAGATAACTAGCATATACACACAAAAGTGGAGGCGATATACGTATATGCCATATTTTGTACGCATATGCAGCCGTATATAACGATATGCGATGCTTTTTGGACTGATATGCGATTTGATACGACAACGTTACCACTCAATCCATCGATGACATGGAAAATCGTGTTTTTGCATTTTGAATGATATTTTATGCGATTGTGATTTGATACGAAATTATATGTAACTTATCATGTGCAAAGTTATACGATTTAATGTTTGCTGGGTTACCACTTCGGCTGTCGGAAGTTGTTCTCTCTCTCTACAGTTTCCTTGCGAACGAACGCTACATTTGCACTTCGAGCGAGCGATTTGAGCGCGCCTTATTATAATTATACCTCACGGGCAGTGTTGCCACATTCGAATCTGTACCAGAAGGGTTAAAAGTCTTACCCATCTGTACTTTTTCTTCCAAAAATCTGTACCATCGAAAATATTCGTTGAAGAGAAAAATCCATTTTATTGGCATAAAAAATACTCATTTATTCACTACAAATATCACATTAACATTTAATTCATCATTCGTGTGTTTGATGATGGTTATGCATAGTTTTTTCTGAATCTAGATTGATATCATTTATTAGAAGTTTCAAGCTGCCGCACCGAGCGATTATGCGGCGTAAAAGTAGTCATGCACCTTAATGTAGCTTTGTGCAAATGTAAGAATTTTCACCCGCAGAAAAAATCTGTACCAATCTGTACTTTTTGACGAAAAACTGTTCTCTGTACCGTACAGAATCTGTATCAAAAATAACGAAAAAATATGTACCTTTCCAGATAGATCTGTACGTGTGGTAACACAGCTCATGGGTACATTCGTTCCTCGGTAAAGTAAGCAAAACATCAATATCCGTTCGCAGCAAAATATTTATTAAGGGTAAAACTATATCATAAAAACGTGACATGTTTTCCGATTTGACACCCTCATTGGAAGACGTGGTCCTACGTCGAATTTAGTTGATGCAGTAGGCTAAATTTCTTGAAACCGTTGAATTTTTTTTCGCAATATGCGTTGGAGTGCAAAAATATTTCATTTATATAGTAAATAGGTCCTTTTGATATATTTGTCGTGTTATACCATCATTTTCACGATATTTTGTGAATTTGCTTATAATTTCCAAAAACTTTTCCAAACACATCATTATGGTAAAAATATATGTTTAGGAGTTACGTTGAAAAATATTTGAAGATATGAGGGTTAATACAAATTGTAGCGATCAAAACACGAACAGTTTTCAAAGTAGAATTAAAATCCCAACACAAATACACCTTGTTGACACAACCGGACGTTATGGGTACAAAAATAATTAACTTGTTTACGTAATGCCTAGATTGTACCTGAAGTTCGATATCTTGAGGGTACCTCTGTACATACATTCATAAAGTTACTCAGATTCAAACATTGTTCTTCAGTTGAACAATCTTCCTTATAAAGTGAATAACAGTATACCATAATGAACTACAACAATATTTTCTCGTGTTGTAGGCCATTTCCGAAAAAAGGTAAGAAATATTCACCTGTAAAACGTTTCTTAACCGTGTTTAATCGTGATTGAGAAACTTAAGTTAATGGAATGTAATATCCTTTTAGATACATTTTAAAAAAATTCGGATCATGCCGTTTATCGCTATATAGAGATTTATTTTTTTATTTGCGGATTTCGGAGATTGCAACCCATTAACTTGCATTTCTCAATCACTGACACGGTTAAGAAACGATTTTCAGATAAACATTTCTTACCGTTTTTCGGAAACGGCCTACAACACGAGAATATTTTGTTGCAGACCATTGTGGTATACTGTTATTCGCTCTATAAAAAAGATTGTTCGACTGATCAACGATGTTTGAGTCTGAATCTATCCTTGATATCAACAATATTTTTTCTCATTTCACCCAAAAGGCCTGGCCGGGTAAGGGAGTAAAAAGTGCCCCCAAACCAAATCATTGTATAGGATATTAAATAAGAAATTTTGGCGGTTTTTTTCAACGGGAATAAGTGATAGTCGCTAGGGGCGAGGTCTGGGGAGTAAGGAGGATGATCGAACACAGTCCATTTGATTTTTTACAATTGCTCTTGAGGTACGCGAGCAGAATGGGGCCGCACATTATCGTGGATGAAGAACACTCCTTTCGTCAATAAACCTAGCCTTTTGTTCTTAATCGTGGTTCTTATTCGGTCCAAAACTTCACAATAGTACGGTTATGAAACATGCGTTCGGCGGTCAACGATTCGATAACACTGAAGAAATTCGTGACGCAGTTACATCGTGCTTCAAAAAGTTGGACTCTACGCACTTCGCGCTCGGAATAGAAAAACTCGTGCCACGCTATGTTAAATGCCCCGAACGTTACGGCGATTATGTAGAAAAAAATAAAATAAAACGTAAATTACGAAAATCACCTTGTTTTTTGCCCTTACTTTATTTTTCCGCGATTTTTGAGGCATTGAAACTTATTTTTTGAACGACCCTCGTAGCTGAATACTGAATAAAAATAAACGATTTCAAATGAAACAATTAGACATTGTCCACGTGATGAAAAGCTTCAACTTTATTTCTCCGTTGACTCAGTAGAAAAATTAAGTGCAACACAAATTAAATACATTATAGTGGCACTGCTACTAGTTTTGACGTAGGACTACGTCTAACCGGAAGATATAGGGGGTGAAATGGAAATCTAGGCACTGAACAAGTAGGAAAAAAATGCAAGATTTGGAACGCTTATAACTCGATCATTTCTCAATAGATCGCAAAGGTTTTTGCACCAATTGATAGTAAATATATCTACGCATCTATCATAACGAATAACATTTCATTTTTCTTGAGATAAATAATTGAATAATTGTGAAATATCAAGCATTGTCAAAATGCACTATGTGCCCATTTTTGATTGGTCCATTTTGTGCTCCTCAAATCGTATCGACCAAAACGGGCAACCAGAGCAGCAGCGAAATAGAATGAAGCACGATTGGAAAGGAAAAAGAAAAAAAAGACGAAACATTGGTCGCAGTCTCACACATGCGTAATTCTCGAGCCAGCCAGTCAGCTTAAAAATCCCCGCTCCGCTACCGTAAGGATCATTCTCATTCAAACCGTACACCACATCGGTTCGCATCACAACACATCAACAAACCAACCCAAGCAGCCATGTCTGGACATGGTAAAGGAGGAAAAGTGAAGGGAAAGGCAAAATCCCGCTCGAACCGTGTTGATCTGGAGTTCCCCGCAAGGGTAGCTAGGCCGAGCGCGTTAGTACCAGTGCACCAGTCCACCTAGCCGGCGTTATATAGTTTCGGCCGCCGAAGTGATCGAGTTAGCTGGCAAAGCTGCTCGCAACGATAAGAAAACCCACATTCGGAACAGAACACATTCGGTTCGGTGGACATCAAGACAACAACAGGCAGTTGCGGCGAGTGGCGAGTGGCAAACGCAATCGCAAAACGGCATCAGGTAGCAGAAGAAAAGAGTTTGTTCTTTATACAAACTGCTTTGGTGGCAAATCCAGAACAAGGCGGCATCGAGGGCGCTCGAAATGGTTTTTTTCAAAACCACGAGTACTAAGTTTTCTAAATTGGAACCATTCCATAAAACAAGGCGCTTTTCAGGGCCATTAAACCTTCCAAAAAAGAGTTTAGGAAATACAGTTCAATGCTTTCTAAAACAATATCCAAAATAATAATAAAACACAAATTGATTTTTTCATAATTTGTTTGCCAGGATATGATGAGTATGTGAATTTGGTAGTTGTTCTGAGCTTATTGATTTTCACCAATTCTTAAATTGCTTCTAGATTGAAAGTACAGTAATTTACACTTATCTCGACATTTAGCTATTTGGACGGACCTGCAATGCGACATATTTAGTTGGACATTTTTGTAAACATAGAGTTCGGGGTCCAAATTATGACCCCACATTGAAAGTCGACACTGTACCACTGTCATCGCAAATGTTCAATTGCCATTGAATGTAATTTACTGTAAAATATGTCACAAGCTGGATGGGAAGAAATTTTCCAACTGTGAAAGCTGTGGCGAGTGGCAAATGCAATCGCTGAACAGAAAGGTTTAGCCGAACAAGATGGGGATATCGAGTGATAACAAAACAATAAACTCTTTAGATTGAAGATAATTTTGTGATCCTGAAAAGGACCCTTTTTAGCCTGCATGTGAATTAAACGAGCGAACAAATCGTAATGAATGTATTTTTTTTTGCCATCGCTCCCTTTTAACGCTCATTCGTTCGTCTCGTTGGACTCACCCCTCTGGCTGAGTTTGCCGATTTGTCTCTATCCTGTGAGTGTGTACCGCTAGAGTATAAAACACGCGGACCCCAAAAAAATATCTTATTTTCTTTCAAACCGTAAACCCGTGTGGTTGTACGGCATCGGCATCGTGGACGTAACAAAGGAGGACAAGTTAAGGGAAAGGCAAAGTCCCACTCGAACCGTACAGGTCTCCAGTTCACTGTTGGTCGCATTCACTGATTGCTCCGCAAGGGTAACTAGGCCGAACGGATTGGTGCCGGAGCACCAGTATACCTAACAGCGATTATAGAGTTTCGGCCGTCGGAGTGCTCGATTTGGCTTGCAAAGCTGCTCACGACAATCAGAAAACCCGCATCAAGAACAGAGCAGCTTCGGTTCGGCGCTCATCAAGACAACGCACGTCGCATTAAATGTAATTTACTGAACAATATGTCACAAGCTGGATGGGAAGAAATTTTCCAACTGTGAAAGCTGTGGCAAACGCAATAGCTAAACAGGAAGGTTTAACCGAACAAGATGGGACTATCGAGTGATAACAAAAACACAACACCAAAGGTTCTTTTCAGAACCATCAACATATTCATAAAGAGTAAACAGTAAACTAATCCATTTTTCAGGTATATAGGTAGGTATTCACGTAGGAGAAGAAAATAAAACAATATATTTAAAATATATATTTAACAAAAGCTGTCCCCTTTGTATAGTCCTACGTCACTCCGGTTATGTCCCCGACATTACCCACCCGTCTTTTTTGGTTCCGAAATCTCAAGCGTCGGTGAAATTCCAAAGGAACATAACGAGTTGGTAGGACGACTTCATGAGTTCGTAGAAACGTGCCATTCCCAATTCGAAGAGTCCTCCACAATTGATGGCCAACGGGTGTTCGGCCGTGTGCACCACAATCATCATGGCTGCCCGAATAGAACGGTATTGCTTCTCGAAATCCTTTGAATATTTCAAATCAGTAGTCCAAGCGAGATCATAAATACGTTCTCCCACAGAGTTATGCTGCGATCAGAGTAAAGCAAATAAATTCCGTTTAATGGTTTCATGTAATTTCTTTCAATACATACCACCTTTTTAATGCGTTCCAACAAAACGCTGAAGATATAGCACTCGATTACAAAAAATAACGTCATGTAGAATATCTCTAAAGTAGGTACATCGATTTCTCTGACCCACATAATATATATCGCCCCAAGGGATATGAATAAACCGGTTGAGTAGTAGACAATCAGCAATGTTCCATTTAGTAGAGATCTTGTGTTTCTTAGATGATTCAAGCAGGTCACATGTTGTGTTGTACATATCTTGAATTTGGCGTGCAATGTTAGCCAAAACACAGCCTCCGTTTGATTTCGCTTGCTGTAGAAAGTCTGCCCAAAGGAATCAGCTATGATCTGCATCTCGACAATGAATCCTTTTAACAGCATATAGGTCGAGAGAGTATTGGTGACCGCAACTGCTGCAAATGGGAATAACATCGTTGTGTACACTTTATCCAGCACAAATTGAACCTCATTACTGGTCCACTCGTAAATGTCAATAGGATTGCATAATGAAGGAATACGTCGTAGATCGATCATCAAAAATGGTATACACATTATCGCCTGCGCAGTCCCACATATCGTCGCCACGATGTGATTATGCTGATAAGCTTCACGGCGAATCTCTGTTGCACAATTATCAGTGGGCCGAAAATGTCGCCCGTTGATATAGACCCTCGCCTCGTTGAACTCTTTCGTGTACGCCTGTAACCAAACTCCACGTATTAGTGTGATTATAATCGTCAACCAAACATGGAGACTGTTCAGAACGGCTCTGAAGGATTCCCACTTGGAGATATTACACCAGAGAGTAACACACAGCAACACCGTTGACACGAGCATGCACAATCGAAAAGCTTTATGCAGCTCAGAAGTCCGGGTCTCAACACGTATTCCACTGATGGTCATGAAATAATCGAGCATGACAAAGTGATTGCTTTTTATCGAAAAGCGGTGATGGGCTTTCCAAGTATTCTTGAGAGCGGTTAGTTTCTCCAACATGATGGTCAGGTTCAACGGAAGTTTGTCTACTGAATGATGATGGTGAAAGTTCCAAGTTAGTTGTACACACAATTGACTAACGTTGTTAAAATACGCTCTTTAATTATGTACAAAACAATTCAGCCACGTGCCAACACCTTTGAAGTCAACAATGTTGAACCAAAGGGTGGAATAAATATCCATAATGGCGAGTGTCATCACATATCATACCAAACAAAGTCATCTGTAATTACAGAACCACATGACTTGTAACACATCTATCAAATTGCCACCTGATGTTTCGTTTCATGTTTAGTTCTGCGATCTAAACAATCATTGTTTCGTTTCTTTTTCAGATGTAGGAATTGGACACAGTTCCTTCAAGATCTGATGTTTTCGAATTGATAATCGATGTCCTACGAATGATATTATCAATTTCGGTTTATTTGTGATATTATTCCTGGAAGTCCCTTAAATCCATTATCCCTTGAATTCCTAGCAGTTGCTTACAGTTTCGACCTTAGTTGCAAGTCATTGGGCGGATTCCACGACCATTATCGTTGTACTTAGAGATCCCAACCTTCCCAGACATTTTGGCTCGTATCCTGACATCCTGACAAACACTTGATTTTGCCTGATTTTTCTAAAGTGATCCTGATTTTTCCTGATTTTTATTTTTTTATTTTATCACAATAAAAAGAATCCTGGTTGGAAATGAGAACTGTCGGTATAGACTACATACGAAATCTCTTTGGTTCTTCCTTATATAGTGATTGCTCTTTCTTTCGTTGATTATTTATTATTACGTATTAATATTTATTTGAATGCCTAAAACACGTAGTGCGTTTATTCCACCTCAAAATCCATTATGTTTTTCGCTTCACAATGACAGAAAATGAAACCGTCAACGCCCATAGAATGAAAGAACATTGAGGATAATTTTGGAGATCTTTTTTCTCTCTCTCCCTCCAGAATCTTATGTCAGAGATTACAAAGTTATAGATATTCAGTAGTTTTTATTGTGAAGTACATAATTAGAAATTATTCAAGAACCACAAAAACACATGTAATCCATTTATTGTCATAGTCATAGTATCACGAACCACAATACTAATAATGCAAAGCTGTGGAAATGCCTAAAAAGGACAAGTGGAAGTTTGCTCACGTAAGGTTCAGGTCTCTACAAAATTAATTCAAGGGCAAGAACTTCGATTTTTTGGACAGCATAAAATTAAGGCATAATTTTAAGGCTGTATAAAACATGGCGGAAGGTTGTGGAACAAAACTGTGCACATAAAATTGAATAAATGTATGCCTGCCTAAAAAATGATGCCTTTGTTCGCCTAAAAATAGGCACGAACATTACGTACATCCCAAAATGACCTATCCTGATTTATCCTGATTTTTATTTTCATTTTCTCTGATTTTTGAAAATTATAGTTGGCAACCCTGGTTGTACTACTAGTTTTCACTTTTTTATATTATATTAAAAGTTTTTTTTCAGGTTTTCTTAAATCTAAAACAATTTTTAGTTTACATCTCAATTTCTCAGCCTAGGATGCCGGGATTTTTTTTTATTTGTATTACAATTTTTTGTTGCAGGTCTAATTCTCAGGTCAGGATCCCGGAGAGAAGGATACATTAATTTGTAATTGGGAAACAAGTGATCAATGGATTTTAAAAAATAAAAAAATTGTAAGGGGTTGTATCTAGGACACGACCGCATATTTTCGACGTAGAACTACGCAATTATATTATGCAATCCACTTGTTTACCACTTCGAATATTATTTTAGAATGCATCGAAATATTTGTAATAGATTATGTTCTTCGTTACAAATAAATTTGATGAACGTTCTTTTACGTTTGATATGACGCCTAGGACTACCAAAATATATGAACGGAAGAATTGTCAAGCGATCATTGCATTTTACGTTTCCCTCTGAAATTATTGCACATCTCATGTATATATTTCTCGAACCGCGAAAGTTCATTCACCTCTAGTATCTGGAATGACGATTTTCCCAGGCTTCTCAGTTTAAAAAGTACGTTTTAGGGAAACATATTCCGGTTTGCACAACGACAAGCGAGTACAAAAGTACTGATCACCAAAAAATACCCCCGACTTTATATTTGCAGAGCGGATTTCCACAGGTACATCGATTTTGAAGTCTGTGTTGGGGAAACCGTAAATCGGGCCAATCAAAACTTGGCAGTTAGGCCGTTTAGATAACGCTTGACATTTTACAGTTATTCAATAGTTCATCTCATGAAAAATAATATTTCATTAATTGTGATAGAAGCGTAAAAATATTTCCTATCAATTGATACTAACATCTTTCCGATCTGTTAGGAAATGTTCGAGTTATAAGCATTCGAAATACGGGTAGGGTTATCACACAAATCGACAGAAAAAATGTATAGGAAAAAAAGGAAGTTTTTCCAGTTTTCATGAATTGAAACCGTTTAGAGATTAGCGAATTGTAATGTATAGCATATCAAACAAATCTTAGAGAATTTGAGATTCAATTGGTATGCAAATCATGAGAATTCGTTCACAGTGAAAATAGTTATTAACGTTAATTTTATTTCATGAAAACGTGACCTGTTTTCTGATTTGGCACCCTTCCTGAAATACGTAGTTCTACGTCAAAAAATAAAACTATGAGACCAGCTCCCGGATGATCGCGTGCGGGGATCTTCGAATTTCGGGTTCTTGATGGACTGTCCAGGATCATCCAAAAGTGCTTGTATTCAATGACCTGAAGTTGTCAATGATGGCTGTTTGCTGGCACTGTGTAAAAATACTCTGAGAGTGCCGGTCGGGTATCCATACTAGGATTGGGCGATCTTTAGAAAAAGATCAATCTTGACGAATCGATTTTCTAAACAGCGTCGATTCACTGATTGAATCGGTACCAAAGTCGAATGTATTTGTACTATTTATTTAGGTATTCTATTTAATTGTCGTCTTATCTTTAAACATGGATTAAACATTTCACATTTCTATTCAAACATCAAAGGCATTTTATTTTGATTCTCAGCATAACAAAAAAAAACTCGAAAGTCCAGAAAAAAATTGTTTTCCAGGGCATTCATCTTGTACCGTTATGGAGTCATTTAATTAAATAAATTAATTGAACATTACTATTAGTAATTTAACAACTGATATTTGTCCAGAACTCGTTGACATTGATCACATAAAATCCAACCGTTCCATACGTCTGACAATTGATCGAAACCTTGGGCGTAGTCAACGTTCTAGAAAAGAACGTCTGGGCTGAACCTGATGTCATCATCCAATTTCGTAACAATTTTCGCTATTTTGTAACGATCAAACTTACAAAACTGCTTTTTCTAAGTTTACGACCACCAATTTGATAAATGGAAGCCTTGACTTGAAAGGGATCCAATGGTTATGAAATTTGTCAGGTGATTTTTGGTGAGATTAAAATCAATGTTCACTTGAAAACAAATTTACATAAAATTTTCTACGATCAAAAAGATTGGGGAGATCGATAAAAAAAGATCGATTTCGCGATTCTTTGGAGCACAAAGAATAGATCCAAAAAATCGAAAAAAGAAAAAAAAATCGAAGAGAGGAAAAGATCGATCTTCTAAATATCGATTCAAGATCGTCCACTCCTAATCCGTACTTCTCTATCATCTATTTTCTTGATCATTTTCATTGAAATATCTATTCTGCAAATAATGCACAAAAACTGTGAGCCATCGATCTATTTCCATTGTTAGTAGATGATAATTTTTTTTTTTATTTATTTATTCAAGATGCAGAGCACATTTACGGCTATTTGCATCTAAACCAAGATGGATAATACAATACATTTTATAGATTTATAAAAAAAAACATCACCTAATTCTACCTAGATATAACAATATACTAAATTACATTATAAAGATTTGATTCTTTAAGGAATTTCAGAAGATCATTTACTCTGTCGAAATTATTCCTCAAACTCTGGCTATTGATTTTATATTTTAGTCGGAAAATTGCATATTTTGGACAGTGATCCATTATGTGTTCTACAGTTGCAATCCATACACTATGGAGGAGCCTCACGCTTAAAAATATATTTATTCGTCAGTTTTGTATGACCGATTCTAAGTCTAGTAATGACAACTGAGTCCTTTCTTTGCAAGGAGTACGATGTGTTCCACTGTGATGTGTTTGATTTTATTGAGCGTAGTTTATTGTTTTCAATGTTTTCCCAGAATTGCTTCCATTTGCCTCTCACAGCGTGTGAGAAAGATTTGTGGCCTCTTTGGCCAGTTCATCTACAGTTTCATTTCCAGGTATTCCCATGTGGCTTGGAATCCATAGGAATTTAACTGTCTTTTGACTGTGCTTGACGCGTAGCAATAGTCCATGTATTTTTTGGATCAATGCATTTTCAGAAAATGGATCTTGTATTGCTTTAAGAGAACTCATAGAATCTGATATGATTAGGAATTTATAATGAGAATTATTTTCAATAGCATATTCAATGGCACTTTTTATTGCGAATAGTTCTGCTGAGAAAATTGATGTTTGATTGGTCAAGCGTTCCTGCTTTCGTTGTTGTAAACTAAATACAGCATAGCCAACGTTACTGGCGAGTTTCGAGCCATCTGTATAGATAAAATAGAAACCATCATATTTGGAGGCTTGGACCAAAAATTCTTTTTGGGCCATCAGTGGAATTGCACTTGTTTTAAACGTCATTTTTAAGGATAAATTTATTTCAAGTGCTCCCACAATCCATGGAGGTTCAACGTGGAATCTACGTTCGTAGATATTTCCAGTCTCTGTACTGTATGAATTGCATAAGCTTTTGAATCGGTGTATTAAGGATTTGGTCCTTCCTGATGGGCTCCATCTATTTGAATCAGACAGTTTTGTGTTTAAGGGATGTGAAGATGAGGCAATTGATTTGATTCCATATGCTAATGTTTGGGAGTCTCTCCTGAAAGATAATGGCATCATACCTGCATCACAAAGGATACTAACAGACGGGCTTGTATTGTAAGCTCCAGTTGCTAATATTATACCTAGGTGATGAACTGGGTCTAATTGCTTCAAGCGTGTATTTGATGCCGAGTTATAAATAACGCTTCCGTATTCCAGTCTTGACAGAACAAGTGAGTTGTGTGAGGTAAGGAGAATTTTTCTATTCGATCCCCAGTGTGTATTGGATAATGTGCGAATTATTTTTACTGCTCCCATGGATCTTACTTTAGCATTTTTCAAATGTCGATCCCAGTTCAGTTTTCTATCGAATGTCATTCCCAGAAACTTGTGGGTATTCACCACTTCTATTTCCTGTCCATATAGAGTCAAGTAAGGTTCGGTGTTACAACTAGTTTTACGTCAAAAATTGATGACCTTCGTTTTACTAACCGAAAAACGAAAACCAGTGACTTTGCTCCAATTTTCTAAATTTTGTAATGTAGTCTGCAAAAGTCGTTGTACTTCAACTAGAGTTTTCCCGGATATATATGCTGCTACGTCATCAGCAAATTTATAATTCTTAACATTCATTGGAATAAAGTTTTTCAAGCGATTCATTGCCACTAAGAACAAGATTACGCTTAAAACAGACCCTTGCGGGACTCCGTTTTCTTGTGTAAATTTTGACGAGTACGTATTTCCAATTGCTACACAAAAGGATCTATCTTGGAGAAAATTATTGATGAACCACAACATATTGCCTCTAACTCCGTAAGAGGAAAGTGTTTTCACTATTTCAAATCTCCATGCAGTATCATATGCCTTTTCTAGATCGAAAAAGATACATACCAGGTGTTCTTTATTTTGAAAAGCTTCGTGGATATCATTTTCCAAAACAGCCAAATTATCAATCGTGCTACGATGTTTTCTAAAACCAGTTTGAGTGTTATCTAGTAAACCATTGGATTCGAGATACCACGTTAGCCTACGATTAACCATCTTTTCAAAGATTTTGCATATGCAGCATGTCAACGATATTGGTCGATAATTCGTAGGGTTCAATGGGCTTTTATTGGGCTTTTTAATTGCAATGACTATAGATTCTCTCCATTGTGCGGGGAACTTGCGTTGGGTCCAGATATTGTTGAGTATTTGTCGGAGGTAGAAGTATGCATCAATCGGTAAGTTTTTAAGCATTTCGTAATGAATATTGTCAGGTCCAGTAGAGCATCCCTCGCAGCCCTTCAAGGCCATTTGCAATTCTTGCATTGTAAAATTCATGTTCAAATCGCTTTGAATGGTTTCTTCAAACAGAACAATATCATTATTTTCCGTGTAGTTCTTGTATTGGATGAATTCTGGGGAATAAGATGAAGAGCTGGCAATCAATGAGAAATTTTCACCCAATTTATTAGCAATAGCTACTGGTGAATGAATCAATCCTGATTCGGATCTAAGGCAAGTTATCCCTTGAAATTTTGTTTTCCTGAAATTTTTTATACTTTGGACCAAACTTCTTTCATCGGTGTTGAGTTATCGATTGTAGATGCATATTCCTGCCAAGAGTTTCGTTGATGTCGACGAATGGCACGTCGGGCTGTAGCTCTTGCGATTTTATATATTTTTTCCGATTCGGGATCCATTTTCCAGTTGAAAACTTTGAGAGCCTTTTTCCGAGTCCTGATGCAATCTGATATTTCTTTACACCACCAGGGAGGTTTACATTTTTTAACAACATTCGATGTCTGTGGAATTGATTGCTTTGCGGCGTTTAAAATGCTTGAAGTGAAATGATCGACTTGATGCAATGAATCTGTGGGTTGTTGTTCGTTCAAATTTGAGTTTACATAATTCTGATATTCATTCCAATTAGCGAATGATGTTAACCATCGAGGGCGTCTCGTGGTATTTAACATTCTTGAAAGCGGAGAAATGATAATAGGAAAATGATCGCTAGAACATAAATCAGTGTGTACAGTCCAATTAAAATGGTTTGATAGGCAGGCAGAACCAAACGAGATATCAATGGCAGAATAGCTATTGTTTCCAACACTGAAGTGAGTAGGTGAACCATCGTTGAAAATATTCAAGTTCCAGTCATTTATTATTAATTCGAGTATTTTCCCACGTGAATTATTCTGACAGCTTCCCCATAAAATATTATGGGCGTTGCAATCGGTGCAAACCAGAAACGGAGTAGTAAGTTGATGAAAAAGGTCATCTATGTCTGCTCTTTGGATCTGTTGGTCGGGAGGTAAATATAGTGACACAAGTGTAAATTCAAGTGGATTGAACATTTTGACTGCTACAACTTGAAGATTTGTGTTAAATTTAATTCTTCCGCATGAAATCCATTTTTTACACATATAGCAACTCCTCCTGATGCTCGTGTATGGAAATGGTCTAGTTTATAGTAAATTGAATAGTTTTTAAGCGTGGGTTTCCTTGTATGGTTGAAATGACTCTCTTGGATGCAAATAGCGAATGGGTTGAAATCATTCATGATCGTCTTTAACTCGTTATAATTATTATAAAATCCATTAATATTCCATTGTAATATGCAATTATCCATAATGAATATATGTATAAAGTATGCCAAGAGATATGATTGTTTATAACTGAATATCATCTGTTTCAATATCATCAACGAAGATCGACTGTGAGATTGCTTGTGACAAGGTATGGAGATTTCTAGTTTCTGTCGTTGCGTTTGTAGTATTGGATTCATCTGTGTTCTTCTGAAGCTTATGGCTATTGTTAGTTGGGTTAGTAATATCATCTGTTATCGAACTGATTTGCGAATTATTCATTGGACTTTCATTGGACTGGTGGAGATTATCTGCATTAGCTGTGGGGTTTTTCATCTCGTTGCTGTTAGTATTAGTCGTTGAGTTCTCTTCGACTTGGTTAGTGGTCATTGTAGTATTCATTTGAGTTTCTCTTTCCATTGTTTTACCTGTTACGCATGGTTGTATTTGTTGAACATTTTGTGAGTTCTCGTTGGTTTTTCCTGTATTATTGTCTCTAGTAGTGTTCACTTTCTTGGGCTCGCCTTCAGATGTATTGAAGTGACTAGAGAACAACTGTCTCAGTCGTGGTGGGTTAGGGTCCGGTGCTTGTAGTCTTCTCTTTTGTCTGGCTTCACGATAGGTGATCTTTTCGGTGGTCTTCATACGTTGAATTTCGAGTTCATCGGTGTACACTGGGCAGTCTTTAGATAAGGTGTGGTGTCCTCCACGGCAGACAACACATCTTCTCTCTTGCTGGCATTCAGTTTTGTCATGGTATAAATTCGCGCAGTTGGCACAAGTCTGATTTCCTTTGCAAACATCTTTCTTATGACCAAATTTTAGGCATTTCATGCACCGCAGTGGGGGTGGGATGTACTGTCGAACCCTGCACAGATGAAAACCTACATCAATAGAATTTGGGAGGGTTCCCAAGTTGAAGGTAAGGATGAATGCTCCTGAGTCTTCCAGCTTTGCACCGTTCCGCCGCTTGATTCGTTTTACATTGATAACATGTGCGTGTTTCAACTCCTCTGTGATTTCCTCGTCTTTATGCATATTCAGATCTGGACAGAAGATGGTTCCACGGGTTGTGTTCATTGTAGGATGTTCCATTATTGCGATGGTTATTGTTCCAATTTGAGTCTGTTTCAAGAGCTTTACTGCTTGCTGTCTGTTTATGGTTTTCAGTAGCAGTCCTCCATCCTTCGTTCTTCCTATCGTGATATTGGATGTGATACTGTCCATTGCCTTTCTGATGAAAAACGGGGAAACAGTAGCCATTGTCTTTCCTTCGTCCGTACGTTTTAAAATCAGATAACGTGGTCCATTGTGAACAGCTATTGTGTCCACTTTTTGTTGTTTAGTAAATTGATATTCCTGGTGTGTTGCTCGAACAGCTGTCCTTTTGTTTCCTTTGTTTCCTCTATTGTTTCCTTTTGTAAGCGTTTGTGTGCTATCCAATTCCTGTTGATCCACGTCCAAACTACTGAACCTAGATCCAAAGGTCCAGGATGGCCCTCCGCCATCTGAATCCTCCGTCATTGTCCAACGACCTCCCTCGTGACTTCTTTTTAAATTCTCCTGCTACGCGTGAAAATTAATAGAAATCGACTATGATCTGACGAGCTACAGTGGAACGATGCTTCTCTCTCGGTAGCTTAGATCGAACTGATAATTTATTCCGCCAGAATTAAGATAACACCACAGGCTGTTAGTATTGTAGTATTGAAAATGGTCAACATTCTTTTCTAAAATGCGGGTTTTGATTCATTTTTCCGTTCATGATAAAAAAAACCACTTCGTTTCTATCTCTTGAGAACTTTCAAGGTTTTGCGAAAATGGAAGACGAACAAAAAAAAATCTATTTGAGGTGTCGGGTCGTATCTCTGAAGAAGGGTTTCTAACAGCGATGCTCTATATTGCTATTTATTGAAATTTGGTAAATTGTGAAATACTCTTCTATGGAATAGCCCGGAAAGTTCGTGCCGCCATTGATGACAAACAAATCGAGGAATCTATCAAGAATAATACTCGGCACATAACCAATGAAATAACAGATTCACACAGATATCAAAACATACCGTCCCTGAGCATCTGGTGAAGCAAGCTTACACAAACTGCTAGAGCATTTGGGTTCCACATTACTTGACCAAAATAAACTCTATTGATCACATCTTTGTCTGCGATTCGTTCTAGAAGGGTTAAAAACTCCGTTTGATGGGCGATGAAAAGCCTGATAATTAACAACAATTTAGAATGAAAAAATCTTTGGATAATCGACATAAACCGTTATCTATTCCCAAAGCCGGTCCTCACTCGCAGAAAGTCATGCTGTATATCTGGTGGTATTGAAAAGAAGTTCTATGTTATGGGCTACAAACAAACAAACAGTCTATAAATTTCACTAAATACAGCACGCAACTGGACGAATTGATGGCAGAGATCCATTCAGTACCAATCAATACGATGGGCGTCGTGTTGCACCAGAGTTGCGTCAGACCTCATGTATCTTCGACAACCTGGCAAGCAGTTTTGGAGTTTGACAGGGATGTGCTGAAACCGTGCCGTGCTCGCCGTGCTCATAGTATAAAAAACACAATGACAGTTTTTTGACGAAAGATCGTGGAACAAACCAGTTTTAATTATAATTTAAAGTTTTTCCTTAAAATCGGCACGAGCTTACCAGCGAACTCAATATTTTCCAAGTAGTTGTACAGGAAGATCATTGGTAGTTCAACTTATTACAATCGCAAAACTACTGCTAGAGTAATAATTTGACAAGGTTCCTTGTAGCCAATAGACACTACCCAGCCTTGTTTTGTGTTCTGCAAAAGCGAGGGTGTACCATTGTTGCTCAAACGATCTGTGTTTAAGTCGAGTAATTCCGAAAATATTTCGCAATATCAAAATAATTTTAACCCATTACTGCCCAAGTGTAGGTTATGTTTACTTTGCGACTTTTGCGGGAAACTCGAACTTTGCCAGCTTCAATACACATCAAAACAACAAAAATTACACTGACACAAAAAACACTCTTAAATTGTCATGTAATATCATTTAAAATGCGCTTAACACTTTCATCAAAAACAGTTTTTCAAAAACGGACATTTTTGCGTATTAAATTTCATACGCTGGGCACTAATGGGTTAATGGGGTGATGAATCTACGGATCAGCGAAGTAAATGGGATCCGAAATTGAACACTATTGACCGACTTTGAGTTCGAGCGGCAACTCGGTTATAACTTGAACAGCATGATGAGAATATTACTATTGCAACTATATCATCGGGACTTTTCGAACCAGCAATGCTGTTGGGAAATTGAGAACCTTACAGAGAATGTGCGTTGATGTAGCTTGGTCGAAACTGTCAAATGCACTTGCTGTAGCATTTATAGACATTCGACTAGCGTCAGTTATAAGAAAATTTGATCAGGAGTTGAGTTTGTTTGCTACTTTTTTGATCTTGGGTGCTGGTGAAACGGAAGCTTCACACAAACAAGATTAGAGCAATTCACAGATCACTTCCATAACGAAATGACTGAACAATTCTGAGATGCAGGAACAGTTATAGCATTATTTTTTCACGCACAGAAGCTCATTGTAGATAGCATAAATGGAACTCGCAAGAAACTGGAGAGTGATACAAATAACTTACCGGGTAATGTAGCAGAAATGAAAGAATAGAGAATAAATCGCTACTATGGCATTATACATAAATTCCACAATGCCGAAAAATATGGATATTGGACCTCATTCCTCCCTAATGTAACGCAAGTCATATCCCTAAAACATAACAAGCAACACAATCTCGACCCGTAATTATTCCATGATAAATCTCATCTTGTTCGAAGATATTGAAAATCAACATACTACAAATATCGTAACGTAATCCTACGTCAACTGTGTGGTCATGGTTCGGATACAACCCTATAACGTTCTGGTTTTTCAGAAAAAAAAAACCAAAACAGAAAATAGAAACAATTGTCGATTTTTTCTCTAAAAAAAGTTAGGAATGTCCACGTGGACAAAGGGGGCAGGGGTATAAGCAATGTCCACGCTTGTCCACGGAGGGGGAGGGGGGTGTCTGGAATCCTACTTTTTCTGTCCACGTGGTATGTGGACAGCCCCTTTATTGTTCTGCGCCAGATAGGATTTCGCTTGATGATCGGGTATAGCGACTTGATCAGCTTGGAACACTTCGGGAATGTTTTGCTCACATGGGAAACGAAGTTTAAATTCCCGTTCAGGGTGAAACCAGGGCAGACGGTTTCACTCGACTCGATTAATGGGAGTGCTGCTGAGGAAGACTTTCACCAAGTGCGGTAATAGTGTGTTTTGTGTTTTCGCCGCGTTGAAGCAAATCTTCCATGATTTGAATTGGTCAGACGGAACATTTCGGCCTTTCTACAATTTTATGGTTAGCGGACGTATCACTCGAACCTTGTAGGTGATGGCGGTGTCATCAGCGAACATAAACAACACGCCATCACCAGGTAGGGGAGGAACATCTGATGTAAAGATGTTAAACGGAATAGGGCTTAGGAGGCTATCCTGCTATACTCCCGCGATGACGTTAAACGTATCTGAAAGTCCTATCCGAGGGATAGTTCCCGATGAACTTGACAAGGAAATTCTGGAAGCTCGATCACAAGACCATTGTGCCAGACATTGCCGAATGCCATTTCGACCTCCAACAATACCATGTTCTTGACTAGCACAAGTTGGTGGAGAGAGGACGCTAGGGGTCTTTACCAGTCTTGTGTAGCGAAATTACTCATTATGAATCATTGGCCCTGATTCTCGAATACACTTCACAGTGGAAACGAAATGAACGGCACGCCATTGAACTACGTTTTACGAGTTAGTGAAGTGTCGAAGATAATGATGAGTTTTCAGGCAGAATGAGCACTTTTCAAATAAAAAATCATTAATGAAAATTAACTTCTTCGTATCAAACTGGTATTCAATGTGAGTGGAAAACTTTTTTTACTTCATGTGGTATAATAATCTCATACAAAAATTTAATCTGAAGATAATTTGATTTTATAATGATAAATTTAGTGGGAAACTAATCTCGCATCCAGATGTCGACACTGTACTGTTGTCATCGCGAATGCGTTTCATACCGTTTCCACCGTGAAGTGTATTCGTAGTGTATTCGAGAATCAGGCCCATTATGAAATTGGAGACCAAGTGCGCGAAGCAGCGTTCCGTCGAACCCGGCGGCTTTCATGTTTTGTGTTACGAATCGCAGTTATTTTCGATTCCTCGGGGAGAACGATGGGGGTACATAGATACTAATCACTACCAGTGATGTCCTCTTTGGTCTAGAATAAACAAAGTTCTAGATATGTGCGAGTGCAAGATGAAGAAAGATCAGTTTTTTTTCACCCAACACTCGGTCGTGCTAGAGTGTGGAAATAGGGCGTATAAATTCATTAGAACAGTGATTTTCAACCGGTGGGGATTCCTCTCTAGTGGGGAATTCGGTCATTAAAAGAGGGGTATTGTGCAAGGGAATATTACACATTTACTACGTTTTGAAGACGACACTGATTGGCAAAAATTGCCACAAAAACTTTATTGGATACGCTAAAATTTGCGATCCTCGGCAAACATTTCCAAATCTGATATATAATGTTCAATTGAACAACTTCGCATTGTTTGAAAGACTTTCGTCAGTGAATGATGATGGAATAGACGACAAAACAGTAAAGAAGACAAAAAAATTGTTAAACAAGTTAAACTTGAAACATATTTTCCTCATATCAAGGAACAAATTTGGACATGGTTTGAAATGCCTATCAATTTCAGAACACACTCATCGATCTACAAATGACCGATTCTTATCCTGATATGCGAAATAAGCGTTACGAGTGTTGTTGTCTTTTGCGTAGAATTTATGTGAATCTGGATTTCCTACAATGGTGCTGATGGGAACAAAACACCGTGACAGAGTGGATATAGTGGAGATAGCGTGTTTTTCGATAACGTTATCAAGAATTTAGATTTTGGCAGAAATCGTTCAGACGAAGGTGCCATACTGACTTGCCAAACTATATATACCTTTTTCTGTAATCAGATACAAGCATAAACCCAAATTTGTTGCGAATATAACCTGAAATCCGTTTGTATTCTTAAATTACTTTACTGATATGCTACATATATTGATATGGGTGAGGCACTGGGATTAATGTCCACAAAGGGGGAAATCGAGCAAAAAAAGTTGAAAACCACTGCATTAGAGAGGACACTTTATTTATTTATTTCTACCTGTGCGCTCTGTCGGATGTGCACAGGTAAAAGAACAGAAGTGACTTTCAATTAACTTAGCGCTGTGTGAAAATGTGAATGTGTGAATGTGTGGGTGTGAATTATATGTCGAATGAGATTGCATTCTTCAGTTTACTCTTCAGCAGTGATGGCATTTTCACTGAAATGATACGCCCGCGCGCGAATTTCATGCCTAAACTGAGGATACAGTCATCACTCACCAAAGAGAAACCATGCGCTTTTCCCTTCCACCGGGGAATATATAACGAGAAAGTGTGCGCTAGTTGGGAGAAATCTTGGTGCGAGTGAGTCACACTCTCTTTACTCTTGGGAATTCGAGTGTGCGAAAACCTGTATCCAGCACTGAGGCGCGCTGATCCGCACTCTGCCACACTGAGGAGTACACTGAGGCCTGCAATCTCATTCGACATATAATTGACACGCACCTCGGTTCACTGTTTTCAGTGAACCGCAGCGTTAAGTTAATTGAAAGCCACTTTTGTTATTTTACTAGAGCGCATCCGCCAGAGTGCACAGGTAAGAGCTCATTAGAGTGTACTCTCCAGTGAATTTATCCTCTTCACTGTAGAGAGTTTGTGCGTTCTCTTTCCACACTCTAGCGCGACCGAGTGTTGCGTGAAAAAAAAACTGATCTTCCATCATCTTGCACTCGCACATAGTTAGAACTATGGTGATTATAGACCAAAGAGGAGCGCTCTGATTGAGGATGACGGAGTGGGTGGGTGAATTTGAGTTTCTCTTCGCTACACAGAGGATATGGACATCACTGCTCTTCAGTGTACTCTTCAGTGTGGCAGAGCGCGGATCAGCGCGCTTCAGTGGTGGACACAGATTCTGGCGCACTCGACTCCCAAGAGTAAAGAGAGTGTGACTCACTCGTACTAAGATTTCTCCCAATGAAGGTAAGGTAAGGTATTGTATTATAGAGACTTTAAACTTTTTCAGTTCATTCGTCTCTGGTCTCCCAATTAGCGGACACTGGCTCTTTATATATTCGCCGGTGATAGGAAAAAGCGCATAGCTTCTCTTTGGTGAGTGATGACTGTATTCTCACATGAAACCAGCGCGCGGGTGTATCATTTCAGTGAAAATGCCATCACTGGTCACGACCTCCTCGACGATAGACACCATGAAGCGACCAAGATTGTGAGAATCCACAAAGTGTTGAGCAAGCGCATTTTAGGAATGGGTCGCGGTTTGTTTTTTAATATCTTGGCAGTTTTCCAAAAAGGTTTTGCGCAATCTGGGAGAGAGCGAAGATGATCTGAAAAATGTTTATTCCTGAGATCCACCATCTTGGCATTGATGATTGCTATAGGAGTGGTCAGCCCGAGACTACCCCGTTAGCGAAACACTACAAGTAGCAGAACTTTCCTACAACGGGAGGCATGAAGATTTTCAGTAAGTAAATGATACGTTTGAAAAAGTATAAATTATACAGCATGGTTGGCAAAATTTCTAATGCTCCATGTTAAACTGCAGGTTGACTTGAATGTCTTGTAAATCTATTGCATCAATACATATTATTTCGCAGTAACGCATTAAAATTCAAAATTACGTATCATATATTAGTAATGAGCGTTACTCTAAAGATGCACAAGGAAAACGAACAAATTATTAACACCGATGTGTTCCACTATTTTTAAAATATAGCAAGGTAAAAATAGGTAAATCTTTTATAATAAGTATGGATCGGGACGACCGTACGATGAAACTGTAGAATAAAAGTGTAAAAGCGTGAATCGAGATGACCGCGCAAACGGGTACGACTCGGGACGACCGTATGGGTACAAAGGAAAATGGAAATAAATGCGGATCGGGACAACCATGTGGTGTAAAAATGGAACTGAAAATATTCACGGATCGGGACGACCGTATGAAAAAATGATAATGTGCCTGATCACGAACATCACTGTCACAAACGCTTTCACGTCACTTACACTTCACTTAATTTTTTGTGTGTCTATCATCATTGTCACGGACAGTTGCGTGTAAAAATAAACTTCGTGAAGTGAAAGAGTTCATTCCCGTTCATAAGAGACATGTCAGTTGCATAATTTCGGACGTTTGAACGTTATGTAGGTAAAATTAATCAGTGTATGACATAATATTCCATTTAATTGAACGTATGTTTTAGAATTACAAGTTTGCGATTATACCTCGATGATTTCAATGCTATACTATTCGGACTCATCCCATGAATCATTTGCTTGGTGCGTTAGTTTGCTGATTCAAACGCTGGTTCAAAGATGAGGAGGAATACTTGGTTGCTCTTGAATAATGTAGTTGTTGAACATAGGGGAATGTAATTTTATTTCCTCTTTCTATAAATTACTCTAGAGATAAAGCATGACTATCAACAGTTTAATAATCGATATCTGGCATACTCCTGTACTCAGCTCTATCTTACTCGTTTGAATATTGAGAAGTATTTAGTATAGGTCAATGTTGAAAAAAATTTTTAAGAACCCTTCCTACAATTTTGACGAATAATGATATCTTCTATATCTCAGAATAAACCCGAATTTATCCATCTCATGATCAGTATAATCTGAGCTACTCCCATATGACATTCTGAAGTTTAATCCTCTTATCCTTCCCATTCCCGTGTAATTTGATATACGGGACATGAGGTTTGATATAATTATTTAAGCAGGAACTGGTCAGTAGCGTCGGTCGGAGGCATAATTTTAATATGAAACATCTGATGAGTTTCAAGGAATTTGCCAAAAGCAGAAAATGATTCAGATTTTCTTTAGACGGATATCAAAATTATGGAAAAAGAACTAGAGAATAATTTAAAAATTATTAATTTAAACACTTTGCAATGATAGATTATTTTTTCCTTATTTGAAACTTAAATATTCTTTCATTCGAAGTAAGTCTTCAAAATAATACCGTTGAAAATATCTATTACGTGAAAACAAAAGATCAATGTCCTTATTCAATGTAACTATCGTCCTGATTCGGGTATTGTCCACCAATTGTGTTTGAATTACAAAAATCAGCTCTGCAATGTTGGAAAAACATTACAGTTATTATTTTATATTCAAAATATCAACAAATCAATATTATACATAAATGATTGATTATGTATAATATTGATCGTTTTGGGCCAGTGGCCTCCATTGCCATTTTATGGAGTTATAACTCTCTGTTAGTCTAATCCATAAAATAGAAAAAAAACAATTTCTATTCAATTAGGACAATCGAAATTAGACCTTTCGTCATGTTTCAATCGATCTACGGGAGCTACATTTTTAGTCCTCAATTGCATCCCATTTATCGGATCCTAAAAAACAAATTTACGTCCTCTGGATACATCAGAATTTCGTTTTAAAAATTCCACCAAGCGGGTGAATTGCTGTTTTTTATCTTTTCTTTCTTAAAAAGCAAGACAAGATTCAAAATGTTCGCAAAAAAGCTAAATAAATCCGAAATTAAACTTACTCCATTCCGCGTGACTAGCTTTCACCATCTAAAACACAAGTGACGAATATACTTGTTTTTCCCCGCGACGTGACAGTATCGTGATATTCATAATAACACCGAGTTCATCAAAGTTGTCACGACGGATGAACTCTTCCGGATTCTACACACACGGTGGCAGCCGTAATAACGTTGTATACAATTCACTTCGTTTTCACCGTGAAGTGCGGATCGGGACGATCGTGCTCCGATTATCCCGCGGATGCTCAGGGACACGCAGATGTCATAGTCGATTTCGGTGTCCACGTACTGCTGGAACTGTGACCAGTCGGCGCGGTGTTTATTGCGTCGCGAATCCTGGAATCCATTTCTGAAGACGCACCATTTGATAAATTTCCTAATTCATGATATCAGAATTTATGAAAGCGTCGCTTTTCGGTCCTCGAGAAACTTTCCATCGATTTGATTCTGACCTCTTTTGATTAGAGTGTGGTTCACTGTACAAACATTAGAACTAAGCTGGGGAAATTACCGATGACCGAAACGATTTAAAACTATTATAATCCAATTATCTTTATTGCAGCCGAAGCCGATTCGATAGGATGTGTCGAAGTCCTCGCAACGGTCTGTTCGACCATTTTCATGTTCCTGACGCTGCCCATTTCGATCTTCCTGTGCTTCAAAGTAGTCCAGGAGTATGAACGAGCCGTCATTTTCAGACTTGGTCGATTGAGGTTAGTAAAATTGAAAATCATCACTCCAAAGCCTATCCCGACTATTTTCTCCCTCCAGATCCGGCGGTGCTCGAGGACCCGGTGTGTTTTTCGTTCTTCCATGCATCGATAACTACTGTAAGGTGGATCTTCGTACTGTCTCGTTTGACGTGCCGCCTCAGGAAGTTCTTACGCGTGATTCCGTAACGGTTTCCGTTGACGCGGTTGTTTACTACCGTATTCGTGACCCATTGAACGCAGTCGTCCAGGTGGCCAACTACAGCCACTCAACCCGCCTTCTAGCCGCGACGACACTGCGAAATGTGCTCGGAACGCGAAATTTATCCGAGCTGCTGACGGAGCGAGAAGCTATCTCCCACTCGATGCAAGTTACTCTCGATGAGGCCACCGATCCGTGGGGTGTACAGGTGGAACGCGTTGAAATGTGAGTATACAACTGTTGTGATAGGACCCAATTATCATTCTCATCCAAAACTTCAGAAAGGACGTCTCCCTACCGGACTCGCTGCAGCGTTCGATGGCCGCCGAAGCGGAAGCAACCCGTGAAGCGCGCGCCAAGGTGATTGCCGCGGAAGGTGAGATGAAGTCTTCGCGTGCTCTGAAGGAAGCGTCTGATATCATGTGCGAGAGTCCAGCGGCTCTCCAGCTGCGCTATCTGCAAACCTTGAGCAGCATTGCGGGCGAGAAGAACTCCACCATCGTGTTCCCTCTGCCAATCGAGCTGATTGGACCACTGATGAACATAACCTCTAAGATAGTGTCGAAACCGACCGAAACGGGTGTCCAGATCGATTAGCAGTACCCGGTCGGGTGTACGCTGTACCGCTTCCATAACTCCTTTTAGAGAAGAGATGGATCAAACTTACACTACGATACAGAACGAAGAACAAATGAGTAACAACATACACCAATTTACAAACGCTACGTTTCATATTTCTACCTATTAAATAGTGTCATAAAGATAAGAATAACATAATAGTTTTAATCGCCATACAAAGTGCTGCTGAAGCCAAATAATCCGTAATGTTATATTGCAATAATCGAACGTGCCATTTTACGCAGCCAGTGAAAAAAAAGGGTTTTGTAAATAAAGATTTTTACAAATATATTTTTCTAATAATAAAAAACCAATCCGAACGCCATTGAACACACAAGTAATAATGTGGATCTTAATTGAGGGGCTTAGAATGAAAGGGGTGTAAGTGATTTGATCGATTTCTCTACATCGACTCTCTCTCTTTTGGTCATAACTTAGCTGCAAATATATTCCCAGCTGTATTTGACAATGTGGAAGATAGGTCAGAACCTCATCTATCTATTCTATAGCAAACGTAAATTGGAACGTTTTTGTAGTTGAGTTAAATAAAAAGTTGACGAAGAGAAATCGATCAAGTCACTTACACCCCTCGCATTTTGAGCCCCTCAATTACTATGCTCAGCCCCGCGTCGGTCTTTGGAGGCTGACACCGAATTATGCGTCTTTTCAGTTTTGATTTTTTCTTCGGATACCCTCCATCAATGTTGGGACTCTCTGTTGGTCAAACTCAGCGGCATTTTATTCCACGCTCTTTTCATTTCCGCTTGGCAACTGCCCAATGTCGTTCGATAGGGCGGAATCGATGGCAATTGGGAGGATTGAGGACATTTTGGATGAAATCGAACACATTGCACCTGTACCACTTGAGCACCTCTCAACTGTTGTGGCAAAACTGGCCAAAACTTCACAGGAACTTTGTGAGCCCTAATAAATAGAAGAAGGCATTTTTACAGGTAGTCTTCCCTATACATTTTCGAGCCCATTGTCTTGTTTTTGACGAAAACCTTGGTTTTCTGTCCACGGCTGCAAATCCCTTGTCAAATCAAGAATTTCCTGAAAAAATTATCAGCCAAATGGAACTGGGAATTTCAGGCCTGAGAGCTGTCCAAAATCCATCTTAACGTATGTTTCGCCAACTGTCAACATGCATCCCCGTACTTCGTCAAATCCTTGTTGTACAACGTCTTTTGAGAGTCTTTTGACCACCAGATTTTGCTTCAGGGTCATGTTTGATGGCCTGCAGACACGAAAATTATGATAGAATACCTTCTCGCATAGATTCTCTGAATGGTATTCTGGATAAAGTTGCGTGTTTTGGCGATGTCGTAAAGGGCGAACACGAAATTATTGCGACACATTCAACAGGGCATAACTTTTTTACCATTGGGTAAAAACGTGTTTTTCGATTCAACGAAAAAGGAGGTGAACCAACGCGAGTCGAGAGAACAAATTCTTTTCAAACACCTGGAATTTCCTGACCTGTCGCACCGGCAGTTGGGAAAAATATTGAACATTCACCATTCAACCGTCTCCAGAGTGTTGAAGCGGTTCCAGGAGCGGTTGACGTTGGACCACGGCAAAGGAGCTGGAAGAAAACCGGGACCGGAGAACTAAAAGACGGAGGGAAAGGTGAAGCGGATGATTCAAGCAAATCCCAAAGTCTCAAGCCGTGATTTGGCTAAAAAGATCGGCATGTCGCAGAGATACGTCCAGAATGCAAAGAAGAGAGCTGGACTACATACATACAAGGTACAGAACTTCCCAAACCGCGATGAGCGGCAACAATCGACGGCTAAAACTCGGGCACGGAAGCTCTACGAGAAGATGCTGACAAAATATGGCTGCTGTGTGATGGACGACGAAACGTATATGAAAGCCGATTTTTAGCAAATTCCGGGGTTGGAGTTTTTCACCGGCAAGAGCAAGTTCGATGTGGACGACAAATTTAAGAAGAAGAAAATGTCGAAGTTCGCCTCCAAATATCTCGTTTGGCAGGCCATCTGCTCTTGCGGACTAAGGAGTGAGCCTTTCGTGACAAAGGGCACAGTAAATGGCGAGATCTACAAATCTGAGTGCCTCGAGAAGCGCCTTTTGCCGTTCTTGCAGCAGCACGACGAAGCTCCGCTATTTTGGTCAGATTTGGCATATACCACTATTCTAAAAGTGTCCTGGAGTGGTATGAGGCCAATTCTGTCCATTTTGTTCCAAAGGACATGCACCCGCCAAACTGTCCGGAGCTGCGCCCGGTGGAGCAGTACTGGGCAAGAAGACAGTCAAAGACGAGAAGAACATGTTAAGAAAATGGAAAAAAAACTAAGAAACTGGTACCGGATGACACTGTAAAGACTTTGATGGAGGGAATTAAGCGAAAATGCGTTCAATTTTACACTCAAGGCTTCATCGATTAACTTTTCTTTTGATTTTTGAAGTAAATATATGTATAAAACTGCTCTAAAATTTAATAAACATTACAAGAAAATTGGCATGACATTTTCGGTGTCGCAATAATTTCGTGTTCGCCCTTTAGTTCATGCCTTAACACACCTCTACTCGCGTGAAAAATCGTATCTCGTGTACTCATAGACTGTGCACATGTCTGCAATATTGTTATTGTGTATTTTTAGGCGTTATTGGTATTTATTCAAAGAACAAAATGTAATTGAATGAAAAAACTCCATTTTTTTTCTTTAACTGCGTTCAGTTTTAATAGTCGTTTAATTCAGCCACCTCATTCATTCACGGTCTGTCAGACCTATGCGCGAGTATAGGAAGGTTAATTAATCATTCAACCACAGCTCCCGATCGCAAGTTCTACTACGACGCGTCCTCTGATCCTTCCGAACAACATTTTCACGTTCACAGAAACGTTTCAGCACATCATACACGATCGACATTTGAATAATTTCGTAGCGCTACGTTAAAAATGCGGTCATAGACACCATTCACTATAATTTTTGCTTTGGTTTTCTAACTCGACATGTTTGTGATACAGTTTGGTAGTTTTGTTCCTTATCGCAAAATATTGGACCCGTATTTTTTATTTTTTCGTTAGGGTGACCATTTCCATTTTAGGGTGATCCGGAAACTCTTTTTTTCCTAAAAATTCAAACATTTTGGATTCTTGCAGCGATTCAGATGATCGACATATCAAATTGAATCCCATGAGCTAGTCTTGTTTGAGAAAAATATTACGCTCGGAAAAAAATCGGAATTTGTTTTCGAATTCATTGATTGTAATTGCTTTTCATAGCTCACATGGTTTCGGTACCAAGGGTGCCATATTTTTTAATATCTTTTCTTGAAAGCTGATGTTTTTTCACATACAAATCTGGATATCAGAGAGGTGTTGTTTTAGATTTTGAGTCATGAATTTTCAAAGTTAAGATGTTTACAGTTTTTGTTCAATATTCCTATGCGACTGGACTACATCTATGCGACTAGAATCCAATTTTTACGCAGATTATTTTTTTAGAGAAATTAGAATATCATCATCTGAATCGGCCCAGTAGTTCAAAAGTTATGAATTTTTGAAAGTCATTTTTGGAAAAAACGGGAAAATGATATTTCTAACCATCGGTTAGTTTTGGAAAATCATAACTAAAGAAAAAAAATCGCCTCTCTGAATTTTGGATATGTTATGTAATGTGATGCACATACCCGTGGCTGAGTGGTTAGCGTCACACTTAACATGCCGGGGGTTCGGGTTCGATTCCCGTTCTGGTCGGGGGAATTTCTCGTCAAAAAAATTTTATCCGCCTTGCACTGAGGTCACGCGTATTCTATAACTTGCCACTAAGAATGTATTCAAGCCGTGTTATTTGGCATAGAAATGGCATAGAATTTTTTGAAAAAAAAAATCATTTTGGAAAACGTTGGAAAACTAATAAACTATTAAGGATAATAACATTCTAAATGCACGGTTGAAAAAAATTTAAAACTCAAAAATTGATGTACATCTAACAAAGTTTACGTACAGTGGTGCCGTGATAAACTCACCTCAATGGAGATGTGGATTTTTTGAAAATTTATGAAATTTGAATACTTTGTGAAAGCGTAACCAATTGAGAAAAGTAACAAAAAAAAATGGAATCAACACGCGATTCTACATTAAAATCTATATATTACTTTTTCAATGATTTTGAATGCGTCTCAGTCGTTATTTGAATTGTCATCTATATAAATAAAAATGGATCACCAAATGTGTTGCTAAGCCCGCTAACCCGAGGAAGGAATCATCCGATTTGAACCGTCTTTATTTTGTTGTGTTCGTCTCTGCACGTAGATCAATGGTATGGTGAGAAAAATCGGAAAATTTTCGAAACATACATTTTTAAATTGCATCGTCATAAGCGTCGTTGACCTATTCGATGTTTGCGCTATCGAAATTGATCTTTGCTCGAAAGTGGAAATGGATTTTCAGGTGAACTGACGCTCTTCTATACCCACTATCTAAATATATTAGAGATGGGTAAACAGTTCGCGAACGGTACGAAAGAACTAGTTCGCCAAGAAGAGTGATCGAACGGTCGTACTTTTTAAAGAACGATAGTTCGCTACACGAACTGATAGCGAGCGAATGGTTTGCGAACGAACTGATTGAGAGTGAACTGTTTGCGAACGAACTGTTTGCGAGTAAACTGAACTGAATTGAATAGAGGTAGAAAGCAAATTCCGCTGGACGGAATGGATAAATACATCGAGAACGCTTGTAAAAAAACTAAAAGATATAATGATATTGTTATTTATTTACGTGCAAATGCATGTAACGCGTGGCTTATTATGTTAATGTATACTCAATTTTGAGTTCAAAACTAAAAGCAAAGCTATATATTTTCAATTTTATATATTTTTTTTTATTTTCGCGTGTCCAATTTTCATATAGATTCATGAACTAGATAAACATAAAATCTTCAGATTAGAAAACATGTCTTTGCGATGCTTTCAATCCATGATCTTCCCTCCACAATCATGGGTCAGTCACAATTGTTAGTCACTTTAACTAAGTCTACTTTAACAGTTTGTTCCCGTTTTATTATTATTTATAAGAAAAAAATAATATTTTATATTTTTAGATATACTAGTTGTGTAACACTTGACAAGTCACTTACATGCTGGAACTTGCGTAAGAACATGTTCTGAGCCTTTTCTTCTGAGCTGTGTTTTCACCTGTTAAACTATCGCTCTTGTTGTAAACATCTTAAAGTGCGAGTCGTTTATTCGTAAGCCTTCCTAGCTGTAATTAAAGGGTGTATCACATCAAATTGCATCACGGAAAAAACGCTGTAGAAATTCGCCCAGTAGACCGATTCTTTTGAAAATTTTAGACAGTAAACTAAAAACTATTAAACAACTTTTGGCATTTTCTTTTTATTCATACTTCGAGCCCAAGCCCGTATGCTCGCACCTTCCTCTTTACCCCGTCCATAAGGTTCTGTACAATGTCAGGTTGTAGTTTTTTTTTTAACAGAAATCCATTTTCTCTTGAAGTCCGCCTCCGATTTGACAACTTTTGGGTTCTTCCGGAGGGCCTGCTTCATAATCGCCCAATATTTCTCTATTGGGCGAAGCTCCGGCGCGTTGGGCGGGTTCATTTCCTTTGGCACGAAGGTGACCCCGTTGGCTTCGTACCACTCCAACACGTCCTTTGAATAGTGGCACGAAGCGAGATCCGGCCAGAAGATGGTCGGCCCCTCGTGCTGCTTCAATAGTGGTAGTAAGCGCTTCTGTAGGCACTCCTTAAGGTAAACCTGCCCGTTTAACGTGCCGGTCATCACGAAGGGGGCGCTCCGCTTTCCGCAAGAGCAGATCGCTTGCCACACCATATACTTTTTGGCAAACTTGGATAGTTTCTGCTTGCGAATCTCCTCCGGAACGCTGAATTTGTCCTCTGCGGAGAAGAACAGCAGGCCCGGCAGCTGACGAAAGTCCGCTTTGACGTAGGTTTCGTCGTCCATTAACAGGCAATGCGGCTTCGTCAGCATTTCGGTGTACAGCTTCCGGGCTCGCGTCTTCCCCACCATGTTTTGCCTTTCGTCGCGGTTAGGAGCCTTCTGAACCTTGTATGTACGCAGGCCCTCCCGCTGCTTGGTCCGCTGGACGAATGAACTTGACAAATTCAGCTTATTGGCGACATCCCGGACCGAACTTCTCGGATCACGTCTAAACTGCTTAACTACGCGCTTGTGATCTTTTTCACTGACGGAGCATCCATTTTTGCCGTTCTTCACCTTCCGGTCGATGGTTAGGTTCTCGAAGTATCGTTTTAGTACTCTGCTGACCGTGGATTGGACGATTCCCCGCATCTTACCGATGTCCCGATGTGACAACTCCGGATTCTCGAAATGAGTGCACATGATTAATTCACGACGCTCTTTTTCATTCGACGACATTTTTCCAAATTTGCGAAAAATTGACAGTGAAGCATGGCCAACGTGATCTATACACTCTTATCTGATTATAAGCGAAAGCTGAAGATATAATTCCTAAAAATTAAATTTCTACAGCGTTTTTTCCGTGATGCAATTTGATGTGACACACCCTTTATACTGATTTTTGCCCGAAAAATGGTTCCAGCTCCACGAAAAAGGTATTATTTACATTCTCCAAATGAAAAACATGTGTTTTCTTCGAGTTATGGGGAAATTCGAGCGAAAATAAAAATGACCCATGATTGTGCCATGCACAACCAAATTTCCCACAATAATGGGTCATGTTCACTCATGACTATCATAGAGATTGTTAATCAGGAATATGCATAATTCTAGTGACTGCAAGCAAAAATCTCCCCGAAAACAATATTCTCAAGAGGATTTGGAGCGAGCTATCGATGATGCGAAAAGGACCGGAAAAGTGCGAAGATCAGCTAAGAAATATCAGGTTCCTTTTTCGACCCTTCAGCGGTACCTTCGAACTCCTCCGAAGAGCCAGAAACCTGGTCCGGGCACGGTTTAAACGGCGGAAGAAGAATCGCGGATCAAAGCATGGATTCTGTACATGTCAAAGGCTGGATTTCCATTGAGTGCTACATACGTTCTTCATGCAGTCATCGATTATGCAGAGAAGATACGGAAAACGCGAAACATTCCTAAAACTTTTCCATGTAAGATTTAGTTTTCTTCAATCAATTTCTAGAAGTTAACCATTTCTTCCATTCTTGTAATAATTAGGCAGAAATTGGACCCGACGTTTTTTGGAAAGGCACCCGGAGTTCAAGAAGAAGCGCACTACGAGACTCTCCAAAGCTGGTGCATTCCTTACGGAGGAACAAAATCCGTCACTGGTTTCTGGAAATTGAAAATACCCTTCAGGGAGACAGCATCGACTTAACTACTTTTGATCACCCGAGAAGAATTTTCAATTTTGACGAATCTGGGTTTATACTCGTGCCAAAGAAGTTTGTAGCAATTTGCGGACAGGATGCTGAGAATACTTATGCTGTTCACAACAATTGCGATAAAGACAGCTATACCGTACTGTTCGGAGGTAATGCTGTTGGAGAGCTGACACCTCCGATGGTTTTATACCCCGGAAAAAGAATGACGCACGATACTCCGGAAGGCTGGTCTGTTGGTATTTCTAATGAAGGCTGGCAGACGTCGAAGACATTTTATGAGTACATAACAAATGACTTCTATAAGTGGCTGCTAGAAAAAGGAATACAGTTCCCTATCATCGTGTTTGTGGACGGACATAAAAGCCATATCAGCATTGAACTAACTGAATTTTGTGGGGCTCACGAAATAATAATGATCGCTCTTTTTCAGAACTCTACGCGAATTCTACAGCCACTCGACAGGAAGTTTTTCGGGCCTTTCAAACAGATCTGGAAGAAAGTTCCACGGCAGCATCTTTTGGCGAATAGTAAGGCAAAAGTTACTAAACCGAACTTTTGCTCACTATTGAAAACAGCGCTGGATAATTTCACGAACTCCGAGGAATGTTTGAAAAAAGCATTCAATCTGTGTGGTCTTTGCCCTTGGGATGTAAATGAAGTGGATTTCAGTCGATTGCCTAGTAACGCGAACGCCTGTACGGAAATTGTTCCTAATGCCTCTCTAGATGCAGAAACTTCTCCCGAGAGACAAGAACTAGAGGACGGCAAGTACGAATTCCAGCTTCAACTACACTATGTTGAAAAAAGCCTCAGTGACGATCAGCTGGCAAGGTTTATGTTGGATTGGAAGAATGAATTCTGGTACGGTCCGTTTGATGAGTTGGCGCTTTTCAACTACTGGAAGATAATTAAGGACAAGTCGGAAGGTTTGATGTTCACTGAACCTTTGGAGCAGTTCCAGAGAGCTACCCTGGAGCTGGCAATTGAAGAAGATGGTACGTGTACTTCTCTTGAGCAACAAAGTACTACTCATGGTAAGCGTGAACAAGATCAACAGTTGAGCCGATTAGAATCAGAATGGTCTATGTGCTATAGAGTAAGCTTTTCGCGAAACGCAAACTGATTAAACATCAATAATGGAATTTCCATTTATCGCCCAAATTTTAGAAGGAAATAACAGCTCCAAAGTTTTTTTTTTCAAATTTTCTTAGAATGACCATCTGCAAGTCACACTTTAAACACAAAAATCTCTTGCAAATGGACGTAGTGACTCCTGTTGCCATTACACCGGAAGATGCAGTACAAGAAGATCCATTTGACGGTATTTTAATTTGGCCAAAAGCTAACGAAAAAAAGTAACGATTCAAAATCAAGACGACAAGAACACGTACCATCGGTCGCAACCAGTAATAGATGGCGGCAATGGTATGATAAAAAGGACGACGAGAAAAAACAAAAGGAGGAATCAAAACTAGCTAAGGCCGAAGAACGAAAACTGATCCGAATCCAGAAAGAAAAGGAGAAAGATTGTAAGAAGAAGAAAAGACAGGAAGAAAAACTTCAGAAGCAAAAATTTAAGCAGGAAAAGGAGAATAATCCTCCAAGAAAGCAGAAAAAGACACCTTGAATGTGTAAACGACGCGCACTTTAAGTCTTTTTTCCACTTTTTATTTTTATTTTTTAACCTTAAACTGATTTTAAGTTAATCATCAATACGAAATCCAGAATTATGCTTTTTTCTGTTTAAATGAATAAAACGATAGTTCAAGAGATTTTTCGTCTTAAGTTGTTTTATTATTCATAACAGAAACTTCACTTAAAAAAAGGTCTTTAAGTTTGAGTAGAACATTAAGAAATTACATTTAACTGTTCTGTTACATTTAACCTTTTTTTTCTCTAAAAAATAAGTTTTCTCTACCTTTTCGTGTATGTTAATCTTTTGCTTAGTAGTGTTTATTTTTGTCAACCAACTATTAACCAATCAATATTTAGATAGACTTTTATTGAAGCTATTTTTATGTACAAAAAAGGTTTATTATTGTTTTTAAACCATCAAAAAAGTTGTATGAAGTAAGGCAGTGTACACAAATTACGTAACAATTTTTTTGGAGGTTTTAGACCCCCTCCCTTCCCTTAATTAACGCTTTTTCCATGGGAGATTTTGCTTTGTAATGACGATGATAGGTACTCTTCCTCCCTTCTAAGAGCGTTACATAATTTGTGTGCGCTGCCTAAAGGACTATTTTTTTCTGTATACTGAATTCACTTGTTCCTACGTATGGAAAATTTAGTTCATTTTATGTGTGTTGGAAAATATAACTAGAAGAGTGGTAATCGGATTTGATATCATATCTTTCCATATTATCCAATGTTCTAAAACGAGTCAACGTGGTTCATAGATAATTTCTGTAGGACAAAATATTGTAAACAGGTGTAATAAACACGTTATTTTATCGCTTTGGGCTCCATATCAACAAGTAACTTATATTAGGTATCAAATTGACCCATAATTGTTACAGGGGGAAAACTGACCCATAATTGTGACTTTTGCTAACTCCGAACTTTTCCATTCATTAGCGAAGTTTATCAAATAAATTTGAGTAAATATCAATGGGATACTAAAAAGTATGTGTTTAAGTGTCAAAGTGGACATTTTTACCGAAAAAAATATCAATGAACATCCAATAATAATCTATTATATGGTAAGTCAATTCGCTGAGTGACCCATAATTGTGGGGGGACTGTATAAAGATAAAAATGAATTTCTGTCTGTCTGATTCTTATGGACTCGGAAACTACTGAACCGATCAACATGAAAATTGGTATTTGTTTTTGGGGCCGGCGAAAGTTTTCGTGATAGTTTGGGACCCCTCCCCCCTCTCTAAGGTGGGCTGGGGGGGGGGGGGGGTGCTGCCATACAAATTAAACACAAGTTTCTACATTACTCGGGAATTAATCAAGCAAATAAAATCAAATTAGGCATATTTAGGTTTTATGGTGCAACAAATGTTTCTATGGCGGTTAGACCCCCCCTCCCCTCTTTAAGGGGGGCTGCCATACAAATGAAACACAAATTTCTGCATTACCCGAGAATTGTTCAAGCAAATGAAACCAAATTAGGCATATTGAGGTTTTATGGTGCAATAAATGTTTCTATGGTAGTTAAACTCTCCATCCCCCCTCTCTAAGAAGGGGAGGGGGTTGCCATTCAAATGAAATATAAATTTCTGCATTACTCGAGAATTAATCAAGCAAATGAAACCAAATTTTGCATGTGAAGGTTTTTGAATTGTCCGATTCAGGGCTGTCTTTATTCTATCATATTTTCTGTATAAAACATTTATTCCATGTAACGGAGAAACATGTTATTTGCAAGTGGTTGAAAAATCTTGAACTAGAATTGTGTCTGAAAATAATCTGATATTATAATGATGAGTTTGATTTGTATTTCTACTAGGAACTTTATAGTAAAAGGTAAATTCAAGGGAATCGAATGGAAGATCAATCAATGAACAGTTCTGCGATTGGACCCATGAACTTACTTATAGTAAGAAAACGTGAATGTTTGAAGGTATTGATAACAACAAACAAATTTTGGGCGTGACGAAGTTTGCCGGGTCAGCTAGTTACATATACATATACTACTGTCGGATGACAATTATATTTTCACATATAGTTTGTGACTTTAAAGAAGAAGCACCAAATGTAAATTCCATACAAAAAAAAATATCCAGGGCTATCAATGCTGGGATATGAATAGCCGTTTATGTATGTTAGGTTCCAGCTAACATCCTATGTTGTTTATGATACCTATGTTAATTCCGCTGAACGAAAGAGCGAAAGAACGGTTCAAACGGTTTACTTAGATGAACGGTTAGCGACTGAAGACTGAACCGTTCATCAAAGTGAACTGTTTTGCCCATCTCTAATCCAAATACAAATGGAACGCCAAATGTATTGCTAAGCGCAAAATCCGAGGAAGGAGTGGTCAGATTTGAGCCACCTTTATTTTGTTGTATTCGCCTCTGCCCGTAGATCAATGTTATGGTGAGAAAGAATATTGAATTTTTTCAAACTTTAATAGAAAGTTCAAGAAATGAAACTCATATGTTCTACAATGACATCGTTGTCGGTTTAATTGGATTTCGCGTTTGAGCTTCGTGTTCTGCTGGTATGAACCGAAAATGACAAAATATTCTCAGGTAGAATAATGCGCTTTGAAAATAAAAATTATGAATGAAAATTTTAATAAAACGAAATATGTTATTTAAAAGTGAATCAAAAATCTTGAGCGACAATCGTGTCTGAAAATATATTCATATTATATGAAGAAGATCAATTAACGAAGAGTTCTACGATTAAACCCACGAACGTTCGCTTAGTAAGGGAACGTGAATATTCGAAGGAATTCATATTGAAAAGTTATAATGGACTTTTCAATATGAATTCCTTCGAATATTCACGGGACGAAGTTCGAAGTTTTTTTAAATTTTAATTCTACATCACATACCCTTATGTTAAACATAGTCATACGATGAAAATTGTGGAACAAACGGAACAAAGGCTTTTTCACCGGAGATAATAACTGTCATACTTTTCCGAATGAACATGATGTTGTGTTTTGTGAGTTCTATAGCTTGAATTGCAAGGAAATCCTGCTCATAAGCGCATTCACACGATATTTTGTGTATATCCGTTTTCCCATCTTTTCCCACGCTATTACTATCTCCAGTGTAATAGAAATTCACACTGTTGGTAATATTCATCACTCCATCACCTAGCTCACCGTGTTTTCACCATTTTGTCTATTCCTCGTTCTACGGTTTTTGTTTGGTTTTTCGTTTTTTTTTTCTCGAATAAATAAGCACGAGTGTACTTCATACAGTGATAAAATTCGGAAGCGTATCAAACGGAAGTCGTCCTTTTCGACTATCGTTATTAGTTTTAGACGTTCTGTATGTAATATGGTTCTACCTACCTGTACCATATGCTCGCCGTTCGGCCTCGTTTAACTAATCTTCATATCCTCTGAGCATGAATGTAGCGAACCGTAGAACGCGAATCTCGCGCTTAGTTGTGAACTACGGAACCTCAGGTGGCTATGCAAACCGTAAAAGCACCTTTTAGCAGTCATAAACCGCCTTTTTAACTTACGTTACGTTACGTTAAAACAGCGTAATTACGTTACGTTAAAACAGCAAAAATATTCCCATGGATCACCACAGTAGTACCAATACAAGAGGGATTCCATTCCCCTCTTCTACCCAATGTGTTTTTCATAGAATCTACAAAAACAATGAACCCAAAGTTCTCGCCCTTCTTGGAGGCTCTGTTGCACAGCTCTGCGATTGAAACCGAACACGTCACACCTGACTATCGTACAACGTTTCGATCAATTGTGGGTGGCTGTTACCTTACCAACAAAAAGGATGTTTATCTGTGTGTTGTATCTTCCTCTGAATCGACTTCGGGATAAGGAGTTGGTTAATCAACATATGGATTCAATTTTTCGAGTCTTATCGACGATTAATCCTAACGACGATATATTTGTTGTCGGTGATTTTAATCTGGCTTCAATCAACTGGACCAAGAACGATTCAGCGTTCTTGCATTCTCACATCAATGACTCTCCAATACTACACCTCTAGTAACATCTCTTCTATTCTATTCTTTGTTTTTAAGAGGCTTTAAACTTTGCAGTTCATTAGCCTCTAACAACTCTTCTGGACTGCTACTTCACCGCTGATCTTCTGCAACTGAATGGGGCCTTCAATGACAACAACGGATTATAACGGATTCACTACCGATTCAATGCTGGTGGTTCCCTCCTTCGACAATACAACAACCAGCTTTGCATAGGTTCATATGCTTCTCCACAGCCCAGATATTGAAGTCTCCTCCGATGACGACTGGGTTCCGACCAAGGCGCTTGTATAAATTTATAACAAGTGAAGCAACATCATCACTTCAATAAGAAGGGGATTACGGTTTGTGGGTTGTTTGTTTTGTTATTGCTAGGATACGCCATTTTTGCATTTTCACATGCGAGATAAGTGGATGAACTAGATGAGAATGAAATTCTACAAAATCATCCCTTCTTTTTCACATAAATTCGCGAAAGCCGATAATAGTAGTCATCGTTCGAACAAGCGTCGTGGCAGTTTGTAGAGAGCCGCCGGCAGCTGTTTGTAAACAATTCCGACAGCAATTCCAATATGGCTGAAAGTGCATTTCATATGATTGTTTCACCTGGTATATATAGAGGCGCCTTGGTTCCGACTAACGAATTGAACTGCTCTCTAAATCATCAAGTGTTATTTGAATGTTTTTTACTAAAATAAAAACAGTCCGAAAAGTACATTTTTTTCGATGCGGGTATAATGGACATGAAGTGGGGGTGATATGGACAGGTTTGTAACCCCACCTGTAGAATTATTTCAATAATTTAAATTTTTCACGTTAAAAATGAATTTACTTTTCCGTACATACCTAAAATCGCTTCTCTGTTAACTCACAAACCGAAATAAAACCATCAGCGAATTTAATTTTACAATTAAATCACTCAAAATGTTTAATATGATTTCATATGATTTAAAAAAATTGATATGGATATATGATTTTCGGTTTTTTTCCCATTTTCCACTTTTGATCAGTATTCATTGCCATAGGGTGGCTTAAATATTATTGAATAACATGTAGAAGGTGTTCTCATTAACAGAAATCGGAAATTCTAAATCTAACTATACAAATCAACCACCTGTCCATATTACCCCCACTGTCCGTATTACCCGAGGTTCCCATATATGAAGATTCCACTAATTTTAATGAGTTAATCACATGAGTTAGGCACCATTTATTGATTGGGGAACTTACCTGTAATGTATATCGCAACCAATTAGCACAATCTGGATGAACTCGATATAGCCATACAACGATTTCAACATCGCATGTTCCTGTTATTGACTGTCACCGCAGTTGCTGCACTCACCACAATTTCTGCACAGCTCATATAAGGTTGAGGTCACTATAGTTTTTTGCGTGATGCCCGAAACATAGACACTTGAAGCATTTTTCCATATGTCGTATCGAGCCGTTACGTAGGACTACGAAATTATAATTATCTCCTAGGTTGCATCGCAACACTGGCGCACTTCTCAGACCATTCTCCCTAGTACTCTCGTCCAGGTTTCAGCACTTAACAACCGATTCTTGGGATAAGGCCCTCACATTTAGTGATGTCTAAATTTTTCATTTATTCGTTGGGGCATTTTTCAATATTCGATTCATTCGAATAATTGTCTTTCAATATTCGATTAATCGAACGAATACTTATTCCTTTAAATAATCACGTATCACGTTGTCATTCTGGTCGCGTGGTCTATCGGGTTGTCGATGTTAGATGGTTGGATAAAAAATGATGGATAAAAAAAAATATAGCCTAATTCTTAACATAAAAATGCATTAACCTTGAGAAAGATTCCTACTTTCATTAATCTCGATTACAGTGACAATTATTCGATGTATTCATATTTTGATTTCAAATTATTCGATACAAAATTAATCGATTATAATTTCAGATATTAGAATTGACCTTCCACCTATTGGGGGGATCGAAGCTGTTGCTTGTCATGCAAACATCAGAGGCAAAGACCTTTGTATTGTCAGCTTGTATTGGCCTCCGAGAGCTGCGGTTAGCCGCAAGCAACTTGTTGACATATGCTCACTCCTTCCTGAGCCACGATTGACCTTGGGAGACTTCAACTCTCACGGAACTGCCTGGGGGGAACAGTACGACGACAATCGTTCATCGATGATATATGACCTTTGTAACAGCTTCAATATGACCGTTTTGAATACTGGGGAAACAACACGTGTTCCTAAACCTCCTGCTAACCCAAGTGCTCTTGACCTCTCGCTTTGCTCGAATTCACTATCGTTAGATTGCAAGTGGAATGTAATCCAGGACCCCAACGGTAGTGATCACTTGCCAATCAAAATTTCCATCACCATTGGTTCGAATTCTTCTGAATCTATAAACATGGCATATGACCTCACAAGACACATTGACTGGAAAAAATATGCGGACGCAATTGCTCTAGCCATCAATTCCAGAGATGGTTTGCCTCCATTGGAGGAGTATAACTTCCTTTCTTGTTTGATATATGACAGCGCGGTTCGCGCTCAAACGAAACCCATCCCAGGCTCCACTTTTCGTCAAAGGCCTCCCAATCCATGGTGGGATAGCCAATGTTCCAAGCTTTATCAGGATAAATCGAACGCATTTAAAGCTTTTCGGAAACGTGGAACCATTGAGAATTTTCAAACGTATTTGGACCTTGAAAATCAATTTAAAAACTTGATCAAAGGAAAAAAACGTGCTTATTGGCGAAATTTCGTGGGAGGTTTGTCACGAGAAACATCAATGAAAAAATTATGGAAAGTGGCTCGAAACATGAGAAATCGCTCTTCATCGAATGAAAGCGAAGAATATTCACATCGATGGATTTTTAATTTTGCACGGAAGGTTTGTCCCGATTCCGTTCCTGTGCAAAAAATTGTTCGAGATATACCACAAGATAGGTGCGATCTTGATTCCGAGTTTTCGATGGTAGAATTCTCTCTTGCTCTCCTTTCTTGTAACAATTCGGCTCCAGGAACGGATAGAATTAAGTTCAACTTGTTAAAAAATCTCCCTGATGTGGCGAAACATCGCTTGTTGAATTTATTCAATCGGTTTCTGGAGCATAATATTGTTCCAGATGATTGGAGACAAGTGCGAATTATAGCTATTCAAAAACCCGGAAAACCCGCGTCCGACTTCAATTCGTACCGCCCAATAGCAATGATGTCTTGTATACGGAAATTGTTGGAGAAAATGATCTTGTTTCGCCTTGATCGATGGGTTGAAACGAATGGCCTACTCTCAGATACACAATATGGGTTCCGCAGGGGCAAGGGGACGAATGATTGTCTTGCGTTGCTTTCTTCAGAAATTCAAATGGCTTACGCCGAAAAAAAACAAATGGCTTCAGTATTCTTGGACATAAAGGGGGCCTTTGATTCTGTTTCAATAGAGGTTTTGTCAGACACTCTCGGGGTCTGCCGCCTCTGTTGAATAATATGTTATATAACTTGCTTTGTGAGAAACAGTTGAACTTTTCTCACGGGGATTCGACAGTAAATCGGGTCTCCTACATGGGCCTCCCCCAGGGCTCATGTTTAAGTCCCCTTTTGTACAACTTCTATGTAAGCGACATCGACAATTGTCTTACACAAAATTGCAGCCTAAGATAACTTGCAGATGATGGAGTGGTGTCTGTCGTAGGATCAAACGAATCCGACCTGCAAGAACCCTTACAAGATACCTTGAACAATTTTTCAACCTGGGCCATTGGGCTAGGGATCGAATTCTGCACGGAGAAAACAGAGATGGTGGTTTTTTCTAGGAAGCATAGACCAGCAAAACCAAAGCTTCAACTTTTGGGTAAACCGATCACTCATGCTATGTCATTCAAGTATCTTGGGGTCTGGTTCGACTCCAAATGTACTTGGGGCCCATATTAGGTATCTGAGTAAAAAATGCCAACAAAGAATAAATTTTCTCCGTACAATTACCGGCACCTGGTGGGGAGCCCATCCCGAAGATCTTATAATGTTGTATAAAACAACTATTCTCTCAGTGATGGAGTATGGCAGTTTCTGTTTTCAATCAGCTGCCAAAACACACAATTAAACTCGAGCGAATTCAGTATCTTTGTCTCCGTATTGCGTTGGGATGTATGCCCTCAACGCATACCATGAGTCTCGAGGTTTTGGCAGGCCTACTCCCACTAAAAGATCGCTTCAATTTATTATCTCTTCGGTTCCTCATCCGGTGTAAGGTTATGAACCCATTGGTGATCGGAAATTTTGAGCAGCTTATCGAGCTAAATTTTCATTCAGGATTCATGAGCTCATATCATGAATTCATCTCCATGCAGGTTGATCCTTCTTCGTATACTCCCAACCGTGTTTGTTTTCCTGACTACATCAATTCCTCTGTACATTTTGATCTGTTCATGAAGGAGAAAATCCATGGAATTCCAGATTATCATCGATCGGGGATCGTTCCTACGATGTTCAATGCAAAGTATGGGCGTGTCAATTGTGATAATATGTACTTTACTGATGGGTCCTCTATGAATGAGTCCACAGGATTTGGAGTGTTCAACGAAATTTTTAGCACCTCCCACAGTCTTCAGAATCCTTGCTCTGTGTATATTGCTGAATTGGCAGCAATACATTGGGCGCTGGACAGCGTCGCCTCACGACCTGTTGAACACTATTACATTGTAACGGATAGTCTTAGCTCTGTCGAAGCTATCCGTTCAGTGAGGCCGGAAAAGCACTCGCCGTACTTCCTTGAGAGAATACGAGAAAATTTGAGTGCTTTAACCAGACGCTGTTATGTCATTACCTTTGTCTGGGTCCCTTCACATTGCTCAATTCCGGGTAATGAGAGGGCTGACTCATTAGCAAAGGTAGGTGCAATTGAAGGCGATATTTATCAGCGTCAAATCGCTTTCAATGAATTTTATTCTTTAGTCCGTAAAAATACCATCGCTAACTGGCAACGTAAGTGGAACGAAGATGAATTGGGTCGGTGGCTTCACTCGATTATCCCTAAGGTTAGCCTCAAACCATGGTTCAAAAGTCTGGACTTAAGTCGGGACTTTATTCGCACCTTCTCTCGACTCATGTCCAATCACTGTTCGTTAGACGCGCTACTCTTTCGTTTTAATCTTGCCGATGACAATATCTGTGCTTGTGGCCAAGGTTACCACGACATCGAACACGTTGTTTGGTCGTGCGAGGAGTATCTTGTTGCCAGATCGAATTTAGAAAACTCTCTTCGGACTAGAGGAAGGCAGCCCAATGTGCCGGTGAGAGATGTGTTGGCTCGGTTAGACCTTGATTACATGTCCCAAATATATGTCTTCCTAAAAGCTATCGATCTTCGTGTGTGATTGTCCTTATATCCTTATATTCTCCTTTTCCTTTTCCTTCGCGAGAAATCAAATCCTTTCGTACTAACAATAGAATAAGGTGAAATGTAAATACATGTTAGATATAAGATAGGCTTAAGAATTGAGTATGATGAATGTGAGTGTGAACATTGTCAACATATCCTTATATCCCATCCTTTTCCTGAAACAAAATGTCACCCTTCTAAACTGGAGCAAGCCGCGAGTAATCGGTTCTCTACTTCATTAACATTAGAATTAATAAAAAATGTTTATGTATACTTGTAACTATACAGATAGGAGTTTGGCTCCTTTAAACTTATGTAACTGAGCCTGTAAAAATAAACGATTTAATAAAAAAAAAAAAAAATTTCAGATATTCGATTATTTGAATTAATCGAACGATTAACCGACGTCTCTACTCACATTTGAAAGATGTAGACGGATGTATGTATTGTGTGTGCGCTCGATGATCTATTGGGGTTATTCGATGGGCCTGGACTACGGTTTGATCCAGTTAGAATTCAGAATCACTGTCAATCCTATAGCAGCGGTCGTAGTGGGCGCATCTGCAATCTTTGGACAGTAAATTTGTTTGAAAAACCTATATATTTCGACAGTAAAAAATTTTACGTTGATTCGTTTTGTTTTGAAAAAGTTGTGCAGGATGGTATCCGATTGAAGAAATTTGAATTTAGACACCTGTTTGAACATGCACTTAAGGTTTCTTAATTCGTCAGTGAAATGCGATCGGTGATTTTATCGCTACAAATCTCAGTCAGATGATTGTCGGAATGATTACGCGGTGGGTTTCAACAACGATAATATAAAAAATTCATTTGGTAATTCACTACAACCTACTAGGCTCGTACTTGAACAACACCCACATAAAAAATCCGGCGTGGTCAGATACTAAAGGGTTTTGACAAAGTACGAAGGATGTATGCTGAGGAAACGTATGTGAATATGGATTCTCAAACCTGAAATTCTATAAGGCCACTGTCAGAGGAAATGTACCCAGCAAATTTAATTACGTTTTCGGTGATAAATTCGTTCTTGCTTTGGCAAAGGATTCGCAGCTGTGGGCAGGAAACCAAGGTTCTCGTCACAAACAATACAAGGGACTTAATATTAAACAGAAGGAGACGTTTCTGCAGACACTCTTCCCTGTACATTTTTGAGTCTCACAAAGGTCCGGTGAATTTTTTACCAAATTTGGCAAGCTGCCAGTACAGTCGTGAGGTGCTTCAGTAGTGCCATGATTATGATTCAGTAATGCCATGATTATGGGGTCGATTACGGGAGGAAGACCTCAATCCTCCCAATTGCCTTCAATTCCGCTCAAAAATATTATTGTAGAAATTGAAGAATGTTGAATGTTTGATATTGATCAACAGAAATATAGCACTTCGATTGAGTGATTCTTAGAGGCGAATGAACTGAAAAGTTTAAACCCTCTTAAAGCCAAAAAAGAAGAAGAATATTGAGGGTATCCGAGGAAAATAAGTAACTTCATCTTTTTGGTTTAATTTTTAAAAATATAAATGAATCATGCTTCATTTCAAAAAGGGGTTTATATTTTTTGAGTAGTCTTAAAAAGTTCGCTGGTGGAAATAAGAATCGTGCTTTGCACTCTCCATTCACTGCTAACACTTACACAAGTACGGAATGCCAACCACCAACACTTACTTGCACTGATACTATTTTGAAGAGCACTATAATTACGCTCATGGAAATTATTTTGACCGTAAAATGGACGAAGAGTGCGATGGCACACAAACTCCCATTACAATCAGATAGAACCGTTGTGTTTTTCGGAAGACTGCATGTGAATGATCAGATCCAGAGGCAACTGACACGGTCACAGTTCAGCAGTATTTGCGTCAATGAACTTTTATCTAAAGACTATGGGCCTGATCACGAATGTTACATTACGTGATCAGGCCCCACATATCTCAGCCGTTGCGTGTCAGGTTCCTGTGCATCGTGCTATAAGGCCGCATCCGTCAATTTTGGTTAAAGACGTACGAAAAGCTAGTCTATGTCTCAAAAACTCTATCTCCGTTGGACCAGACGAAAAACCTTCGCTCGTCATTGAGAAATGCATTGATGTTTTGTTCGCACCATTACCAACCATCTTCAACATCTGGAATCAGTGTTTGGAAATATTTGTATCACATCAGTCTTTTCAGCAGAATTTCCGACCACATTCGATCATTATAAAGGGTGTGTCACATCAAATTGCATCACGGAAAAAACGCTGTAGAAATTCGCCCAGTAGACCGATCCTTTTGAAAATTTTAGACAGTAAAACAAAAAAAACTATTAAACAACTTTTGGCATTTTCTTTTTATTCATACTTCGAGCCCAAACCCGTATGCTCGCACCTTCCTCTTTACCCCGTCCATAAGGTTCTGTACAACGTCAGGTTGTAGTTTTTTTTTAACAGAAATTCATATTCTCTTGAAGTCCGCCTCCGATTTGACAACTTTTGGGTTCTTCCGGAGGGCCTGCTTCATAATCGCCCAATATTTCTCTATTGGGCGAAGCTCCGGCGCGTTGGGCGGGTTCATTTCTTTTGGCACGACGGTGACCCCGTTGGCTTCGTACCACTCCAACACGTCCTTTGAATAGTGGCACGAAGCGAGATCCGGCCAAAAGATGGTCGGGCCCTCGTGCTGCTTCAATAGTGGTAGTAAGCGCTTCTGTAGGCCCTCCTTAAGGTAAACCTGCCCGTTTACCGTGCCGGTCATCACGAAGGGGGCGCTCCGCTTTCCGCAAGAGCAGATCGCTTGCCACACCATGTACTTTCTGGCAAACTTGGATAGTTTCTGCTTGCGATTCTCCTCCGGAACGCTGAATTTGTCTTCTGCGGAGAAGAACAACAGGCCCGGCAGCTGACGAAAGTCCGCTTTGACGTAGGTTTCGTCGTCCATTAACAGGCAATGCGGCTTCGTCAGCATTTCGGTGTACAGCTTCCGGGCTCGCGTCTTCCCCACCATGTTTTGCCTTTCGTCGCGGTTAGGAGCCTTCTGAACCTTGTATGTACGCAAGCCCTCCCGCTGCTTGTTCCGCTGGACGAATGAACTTGACAAATTCAGCTTATTGGCGATATCCCGGACCGAACTTCTCGGATCACGTCTAAACTGTTTAACTACGCCCTTGTGATCTTTTTCACTGACGGAGCATCCATTTTTGCCGTTCTTCACCTTCCGGTCGATGGTTAGGTTCTCGAAGTAGTTTTAGTACTCTGCTGACCGTGGATTGGACGATTTCCAGCATCTTACCGATGTCCCGATGTGACAACTCCGGATTCTCGAAATGAGTGCGCAGGATTAATTCACGACGCTCTTTTTCGTTCGACGACATTTTTCCAAATTTACGAAAAATTGACAGTGAAGCATGGCCAACGTGATCTATACACTCTTAACTGATTATAAGCGAAGGCTGAAGATATAATTCCTAAAAATTAAATTTCTACAGCGTTTTTTCCGTGATGCAATTTGATGTGACACACCCTTTATCATTGCATTCGGGATACCGAAAATGAACCAACGTCGAACCTCACAATCACAGCAAGCCCCGCACAGTTGATTCATCCAGTTTTGTTCATTCTCTTTTTCGTTCTGTCCTGCGTTCACGGAATGTGAGCAGAAGAAAATATCCTTAGTTTTGTCATTCATTGATATTAATATACCAGTTCATCCACTATCAGCATCGTTTTCGGACACTGACAAAACGGAGAAATTCGTTGAGGAAGATAACGAAGTACAGAATGTTCATTATAGTGACAAGAAATTAAATTGTTCAAGCCTTCAAGGTTTCCATCTCAGTTAAAATGCTTTCATTTTACATGGCGAATTTGTCAATTCCAATTCCACTTGTCAGAAATGCTTCAAAAGACTCCGATTCCGATGTAAAAAAATAACGTCTTGACTCAAATTTCAAACATTTAATTTTTGACTCAAATTCCGAACACACGAACATAAAATGGTGGTGTCCAAGACACGACCGCAATGGGAATATTTCGAGCTTCGTTTTGCAAACGGATTAAACTGTGTTATAGGATTAGCGGATGAAATTGCCAACATCCAGCTTTGGCTGACAAAGTTTGCATTCGCTACTCGGATCGATTCTGCAGAATGCCTCCTCGTCGTCCAAGCCTATGCAATCCTTAGCTGTGAGTGTGCATGCAGATCTTGCTCTTTTGTTGGCATTTCCGCTTTGCGTTGCCCTTTCGGGTTAACTTCAAAAATAACTGAATAAGCAAGGCACTGACTCAATGAGAAAATCACACACATATCGTTATATTGAAAATGAACAGTCACAACATTCCTGAAAATTCAATGGCAATGAAAAAAATGTGAATGAATTCTCATGACTCGATCTTTAAGAAAAGCTCAGATAGCACAAAATGAATATGAATGAACACAGTTGTAAATTTGTTTGCCGTCGAATAAATGACAGCAGCATCGACAAGCAAAATAAACGCGTTACACTGACAAAAATATATTTTCAATATTACTTAACAAGCTCAATATTTCCAAGCCCTGTTTGGAATTATCCCCGAGTTCTAGAAGTTTTCTTTCGTTTTTCCAATATTTAAAAACGGTGATAAGCAGCCGCTATCGCGTCATCGCTGCTTTATGTGCAGTCTCAAAACTATTTGAACTGTTGGTGCTGAATTGCCTAAAGTACAATTGTTCCAGCTCCATTGCCTCTGAACAACTTGGGTTTACGCCGAAAAGGGAGGAGAAAACGACAGGTGGAATAGCAATCGTTAGAGGATTTCTTTGCTAAATAGATCTATGAACCGTATGCTAACACTAAGCTTATATTTCTGAACATGCAAAAGCGTGCAAAATAATATAATATATAAAAATGCGGTGAAAAAAAAATTAAGTAACATAAACCGGGATATATCTTGCATTAATGAACTCAAGAATATGCTAATGAAATTTGAATTTTCAATTTTATATGCGAATAACTGAAGAATAAATATCAATAAATTATGTGATGACTTTCCACTGGTGTGGTGCAACTCGCATTTGGTTTCAGTCTGTTTGGTAAAGATAAATTGAAAAAAATGGTAAATTAATGTTACTCTTTTTCTTCCGCTGCCTTCTTGAAGACATTCTTCATCATCTGCTTCTTCATATCTTTGGTCGATCTACGCAAACTGCTGCGTAGCGTGGATCCGACCTTTTCTACTGAACTGCCAGCGATCGGCTTGTACTGTTTGTTCGAGGGCTGTTTGAAAACCACTCGCGGAGCTTCCACTATGATGGATGTCTCTAACACTGCTTCTCGCTCCTGCTCTTCCTTCTGTTTGGTGGAAATAATTTTATGATTTTTCCGACGCAAACTGTGACGAATCGTGGATATGAAACCATGGGATTCTTCCGTTTTCGGTCTCTCGTCGTCCAAATCGGTCGTTATTTGTTCCTGGCTCTTCGCATGAATCAACTTGCGAATGCTCCGCCGGATAACATCTTTAACTTTGTATGATTTCCCAGCAATGTTGTCAATCTCGGGAACCTCAGGTTCCTTGAAACCATCGGTGGGTTTTGGATCTTCCTTTTTACGATACGCACGTTGGAATGGAGCAGGGTTAGCAAACAAATCAACGTCTTGCTCTTCGTCCTCGAAATCATCGACTTCTTCGAACTGAACATCTGGATTCGTGACGTTGATTCGGATCTCCTCTTTCGATACGGTGGTCGTTTCTTTCACCACAGTGAAAGTTATTTGAGTAGTGGGAGAAGCTTCTTCAATCACCTCTGCTTCCACTAGTGAATCAGTCTTTAGTTTCGGCTCTCCAGACTTTGCCTCTTCCTCGTTATCAGAATCTTCAAGCTGTTTTAGCTTCATCGATAAATTGCTTATATGTTTATTGTCGATCAAACTACGACGAACCTTACGTTTTCCGGTTGAGCCTGCTCCAACGGTTTTTTGTTTGCGAACCTTCGCCTCGTTTATGCTGTTTTCCAGCTCCAGTTGATAGCAGTCAAGTTCCTCGCCGATATCCAGTGGTTCTTCGCTGATAACCGAAAGCGATTGTCGTCGGGTGGTAGTTGCATCACGCTTCGGCGTAATCAAATTGCTGCCCTGGCTCGGATCGGGACTGAAGACCAAATTTTTGGCAAGCATCTGGCATGGTGTGAGAGCATTCGGAGGAAGGTCCTGTGAAAGAACAATATTTATTTATCTCATTTCAAATCACTTCCTCAAGTACGCACCTGAAAATTAATCCTGCGGTTTATAGACGGTGTAAACGGAACGGCCAACGCGAAGGTAGGGATTTCTAATCCTGGATTTTCGATTCCCTTAAGCCCTTCGCTTGTGCTTTTCTCCTCTACCGCCCCACCATCTTCGGCTTTCGCTGCCACCGGCCGGACAATCTCAAACGGATTAGCCACATTATCTTTACTTTTTATATTCAATGCTCCATTGATGAAGCACGATTCGTTCTCTCTTTTTGCTGTCTCCTCGTTTCGGACCACCTCGAACGGGTTCACGGACGGCTTATCGACCGAATTCAAATTAAGCCCCGGATTAACGAAGCAACTTTCTTCAAAATCCGCATCTTTCTTTTTCTTTTTCGCCGGAGGTTTTCTCACCACCTCAAAGGGATTATCACCGGCCGCACTGGCCAAGTCAGCGATCGATTTAACCTCCATGAAGGAATCCGAGAAAATGTTATAATTTTCCTTGTTGCTACTGTTGTACCGGAAGCTGGCATTCTCGAAAGCACTTCCATCGACTTGTTTGTTGTGGATTGGTGTAGATGATGGGATACAGAAAGTTTGGTCCGAAAATGGGTAGAATGGGTTAGTTTCGGCATTGCGCCTACGCTTTTTGCCCGGAGTTTCCACCACCGGCAGCTCGAACTGATTGCCATCCACCACAGGAGCCATAGCGTCCGAAAATGTGTGACCCGCACTGTATCAGAAATAAACGGTCGAATAGTGAACACCTGCTGCCTTCGGTGGACAACTTGGAACTGTTTTTCAGTATCAACGAAGCACGGATTAAACTTTAGACAATCACACCGCAATACGCAGCAATTTAATCACTTTCCAAGGGTAGTTCAAATTTCTCTTAATAATAGAACTTTTCTAAGCACTAGAATTGAATAATAAACTCCTTCACAGCGAATGTTCTACTTCGTACTGCCGTTGCATTATTTCTGCGATGCAACCGCTTTTTGTTTTTGTGCGCCACTTCGGTTGGTAGCGATGAGCTCAACTGTCAAGCGTTCTGTAGCGCCTCCATGGTTTCAGTATGCGAACTAGAAATTGCACCCGAAGAAAATATAATTTCATTAGCTTGAAGCAAGGAGCTGTAATTGACAGATGGTTCGTTTTCGACAGTATGATGATAAGGCATGGATGATGCGAGGGAATGAAAAATGACAGCGGCTTTTTTGTTTATAAACAAAGTAGATCAAATCTTTTTGCTACATAGCGGTCCCCACCAACATATACCTACGCTGGGCTGGTTTCAATCGAACTAGCTGTTGTGTCTCACAACCCGAACGATCAGGCGAGTCTTCAGCTAAAGCAATACGGCACAAGCCCACCGGTTATTAAGAGCCACCTCTTTTATATACCCACTAGCAAAGCTCCCACAATCGCTGAGTTTCCAATCCCAGCAGCAACGGCAACAACCCTCACGTCCCGTAGAACAGCAATGCAGACATTAACTTGCAGCAGTCACCGAAACACTACAATGATGCCAACAGCGTAAACAAAACCAACATTTATGCGCAGCAAACACATAGCGGCATGCACTCCTCATTGCATGCCATTTGTTATCCTCTTTCTCGGAAAACTGTAGCCGTTCGTTTGGCCGCTGTCAATTCGAACTCAAGTAATGGCTGAACAGCAGTTCTGACATAACTTTCCACCTTATTATACCGCCTTGGCTTGAAGCATGTCACAAATTATTTTTACGTCTTTTTTTAAAGAATGATTCCGAGATTCGATGGAAGAAATATTTTTTGACGTCTTTCAGGAAGGGTGCCAAATCAAATATCAGGTCACGTTTTTATGAAATAAAGTTAACGTTAATAACTATTTTCACTGTGAACGAATTCTCATCATTTGTATACCAATCGAATCGGAAATTCTCTAAGATTTGTTTGATATGCTATACATTACAATTCCCTAATCTTTAAACGGTTTAAACTCATGAAAACTGGAAGAACGTCCTTTTTCCCAAACATTTGTTCTGCCCCTATCCTACCCGTATTTCGAATGCTTATAACTCGAACATTTCTTAATAGATCGGAAAGATGTTTGCATCAATTGATGGGAAATATTTCTACGCGTCTATCACAATTAATAATATGATATTTTTCATGAGATGAACAATTGAATGACTGTAAAATGTCAAGCGTTATCGAAACATCCTAACTGCCAAGTTTTGATTGGCCCGATTTACGGTTTCCCCAATAAAGACTTCAAAATCGATGTATGTGTGGAAATCCGCTTTGCAAATATACGTGTAAGCCGGGGGTATTTTTGTTCCCACCGAGCGGTATTTCCCTAACACGGACTTCAAAATTAATGTGTCTGGAGGAATCCGCTTGCAAATAATGCAAGTCGAGGGTATTTTTTGGTGTTGAGTACTTTTGTACTCGCTTGTCGTTGTGCAGACCAGAATATGCTTCCCTAAAACGTACTTTCAAACTGAGAAGCCTGGGAAAATCGTCATTTCAGGTACTAGAAGTGAATAAACTTTCGCGGTTCGAGAACTTCGTAAACATGAGATGTGCAATAAATTCAGAGCGAAATGTAAAATACAATGATCGCTTGACAATTTTTCCGTTCACATATTTTGATATCCAGAATTTTGGAATATAGATACACACTGTATGTTGGACGTGCCAACTAGAGGAAAGTTTTCCGAAAGATTGAACCACCACAGGGATTTTTGATTGGTTAAAATTTCCTTTAATAAAGTAAATATGTAAATTACAATCCAAGATGTTTCATTTCAATTAGGCTTACGTTTAGTGCTTCCTCTAATTATTTAAATTTTACTTCTAGCAAATATCTTTTTATACTAATTCCACGACTCAATTCAATTGATCACACACTTTTGTTTTAAGCAATAGGATGATTGTTTCCATTCGATCGCCAGCTCCAATTGTTCCATCTACCAATGTGTTGTGGATGATAGGTGCGCACCGTCCGAGGGACGTAACACTCCCCCCTGGTACGCTGATCACGTCTCATGATCTAGCTTACTCCGCCTCGCGCCGTACGTCCAACAACGCTAGCTTCACAGTAGGTCGCTCGTAGATTCCACTGCTCGTTTGTACTACCGCTTTGCGAGTTTGTCCTCCGCTGGGTACCGCACCAATGACTCGCCCTTTAGGCCAGCAGTTCCTGGGGTGCTCATGGTCCACGATGACTACTATGTCACCCACCTTGAGGGGTGTCACCTTTTTGTGCCACTTTGTTCGCCGTGTGATGTCGGGAAGATAGTCTCTAACCCACCGCTTCCAAAATAAGTTAGCCAACCATTGAGAAGTTGGCCAGCCACGTCGTAATGTCGCCGTGTCCGTCTCAATCATCGTCAACGGTTTGGATCCATCGGATGAACCCAATAAAAAGTGGTTGGGTGTTAATGCAGGCGCTGCCTCGTCCTCAATGGGCACATGAGTTAGAGGGCGCGAATTAAGTACACCTTCTATTACCGTCAATGCGTTCCTCAGCTCTTCATCAGTCGGTCGCTTCCGGCTTAGAACTTCTGATAGATTTCGTTTGATCGATCCTATGAGGCGTTCCCAACTGCCACCCATATGGGGTGACGCCGGTGGGTTAAAGTGCCAAGCTGTAGACGAGGTTACGAATTCTCGTGCTAGCTGATGTTGATCAAATTTCTGATATAGCTCCTGTAGCATACGTTTAGCACCCACAAAGTTAGTACCACAGTCGCTGTAGAAGCTTACAGGTGTACCTCTCCGAGCGATAAAGTTTTGAAGGGCCATTATGCAGGAACTTGTTGTCAGCGAGTTAGCCACTTCAACATGGACGGCTCTCGTTGTGAGACATGTTAGTATAACACCCCACCGCTTTTCGGCTCTTCGTCCTACAAGCACCTCAATTGGGCCAAAATAATCGACTCCCACGTGTGCAAACGGCCTGGTGTACGCAGAGAGCCTAGCCGCAGGGAGATCTGCCATTTCCGGCGGTTGAGGAAGGACGTCCCGATTTTTGCACCATTGACAGTTTCTGCGGATATTAGCAAGTGACTGTCTTAAGCGGAAAATACTATACTTTTGACGCACTTCATTCACCACGATTTCATGATTGCGATGCATGTATTTCTCATGATGATATACTAGAAGTAGTGATGTAACTGGATGATCTGGTGGTAAAATCACTGGATTTTTTGCATCACTATGCAGATACGAACATACAGTGGTTCTGCCTCTCATTCGCAAGACGCCGAGTTTGTCTATAAACGGACTCAATTTGTACAGAGAACTCGTCTTCTGAACCGCCGCATTTGAAGTCTCCAACAGTGCGATTTCCTTTTGATATACATCTCGTTGCGCTTGCCGATAATGATATTCTTCAGCCTTTCGTAGTTCATCACTCAATAAAGGACCCGTGATCGGCACACCTTCACGAATACGACATTGAAGATTTGAGCAGAACCGATGGACATATCCGGTCACTGCTAGCATCCGTCGCCAACTAGAAAACTTACTGACGTCTATTACTGGTTCGGAAGCCTTACAATGGAAAAATACACGATGCCTCATTTCTTCCTCCGTGGAAATAGGTTCCTGTGCATAGATGGGCCATGTGCCTTCGTCCTGTATCAGAAACTCGGGACCTTTATACCACCTGCTATTTGACGATAAATTGGGTCGGCTGCGCCATCGTGTTCCGTCATCGGCTACATTTAATTGAGTCGGAACCCATCTCCACTCGCGTTGCTCTGTTGTCTCTAAGATTGCGCTTATTCTTGATCCGACGAAAGAACTATATCGTTTGCCGTCAGCCCGTAACCAACATAATACATTCCGTGAGTCAGTCCAGAACGTTCGCTTCAAGAGCTCAAAGGTTAAATTTTTCATAACGGTTGCCGCTAATTTTGTTCCGAGAACTGCGGCCTGAAGTTCCAATCGTGGAATAGAAGTATATTTAAGGGGGGCTACCCGAGTTTTGGCAGCCACCAGGACGCATTCTACTATCCTTCCTTTCATAAATCGTAGGAATACAGCTGCCGACATAGCACTTTCACTCGAGTCAACAAAAACATGCAAATCAGCAACAGCGTCGGTGGGCGTTATTTGATGGTAACATCTAGGAATTCGAAGTTGTTCTAGCTTAGGAAGCAGGCATAGCCATTCACGCCATTTCTCGAATAGGCTCTCGGAGACAGTCTCATCCCACTGCACATTTGCGCGCCACACCTCCTGCAGCAAAATTTTCAGCATTATCAAAAAGTAATCAATGAGGCCAAGTGGATCATAAATTGTCATTAATGTCCTAAGAATCTCTCTTTTCGTGGGACAACGTCTTCCTTCGAGTAGTGCTTTGTCGAATCTTGTCCAACAGATTTTATATTTAAAAACATCATCGCGTGTATCCCACCACATGCCCAGGATTTTCTGGCTCGAAAGTTCAGCTGTAATATTTAAGTCCTTCTCCACAGATTTTTCTCCGTTCATTATCGATAGCACCAACGGTGAGTTCGACACAAAGTTGCGGATTTCGAATCCGCCCTGCATATGAATTAATAGTACCGCTTCAGCCAGCTCAACTGCTTTCTGCTCTGTCTCTACGCTCATGACCAAATCGTCTACGTAATGCTTTTGCTTGATGATATTCACTGCCTCTGGATATTCTTCCTTAAATCTATCCGCGTTTATGTTCTTTACAAATTGGGCTGTTGCTGGAGAACAGCACGCCCCAAACGTCATGACTTGCATAACGTAAGTATTCGGCTCATTCTGCTCGGCGTGATCCCGCCACAGGAATCGTTGACACTGCTGGTCCACAGGTATGATTCCTACCTGATGGAACATCTCGCGAATGTCGGCACAGAGACCAATCTGGTGTTCTCGAAATTGATACAGAATACCCACCAGCGAAGCCAACTGGTCCGGTCCGGTAAGAAGTGCCGAGTTTAGAGACGTTCCATACACTTGGGCTGCAGCATCCCATACTATCCTTATTTTTCCTGGTTTGTTCACGTTGTATACTGGAAAAATGGGTAAGTACCACACGCGTTCATGCTTCTCCGCGAGCTCAACCTGAGATAATTTTCGTATGTAGTTCTTTGATTCGTACTCTTTGATTTTTTCTTTCATTATGTTTGCCAATTCTTCATCCTTTTCCATGCGCTTCTCCAAGCACCTCCAACGCCGAACAGCAATTTCTTTGTTATCTGGAAGACGAACTTTATCAGAACGCCACAGCAGTCCCGTTTCATAGCGAAGTCCATTGAAGCGTGTGCGGGATTCAAGCAGAAGCATTGCCCGTTCATCATTCTTTGACAATTGTGGCTGATTTTGATTGACCACCAAACTGTCGATGGAAAAATAATTCTTAACCATCTGATTTAGATTTATCGCGTTCTGTTCACTGCAGGTACATATATGATACGTATGGCTGATAGTATTCACGGAATTCTCATTCGCCCTGCCTCCGTATACAGTCCAACCGAGGTTAGTCTTTACTGCGATCGGCTCACCAACTTTTCCCTCTCGACTCTTTCGCACTAGCATAAGGTTAGCGTGGCGTAAGCCAATTAGTATGCGTGGACGAACATTTGAGTACGAGTCAATCGGAAGTCCGTATAGATAACCGTACTTTGATCTTAGATGTTGTATATCTAAAGTTTGAAAAGGTAACTGCAGTTGCTTTACCGTTCTGGCGTCATGGAGCGAAGACCGTTTACCTCCACGTCCGCATATCTCGACATTTACGCTCCTAGAGTCAGACTCATTACGGTGTGTTCCGCCCGTCCATTTGAGACAGAGAGGGCGAATATCTCCAGATAGCTTGAGCTCATCGGCTAGCTCCTCATCGATGAGGGTCAGCTCTGATCCGTCGTCTAAAAATGCATAACACTGCACTTGAACTCCTTCACCAAACAACGTCACTGGTAAGTATCGAAACGATCCCGGAACAAGACCAGATTGATGAGTACAAATATTGCGTTCCTCTTTCTGATTTGTGGTCTCATGCCTACTGCCAACACTTGATCCTGCTGGAGGAGTGAAATCTTTATGGAGTAATACATGGTGTTTAAACGTGCAGCCGTTTTTTCCACAAATTCCAGAGTAACAGCCTCCCTTATGCTGACGTAGGCACTTCCGACAGAAATTAAAGCCACGAACGGTCGCCCATCTCGCCTCGTAAGACAACTCCTGGAAACGTTTACACTTTCCAAGATTTTTGCAATCGCCCTTACAGGCTGGGCATGGTTTACCTTCGCCACTTGCGAGGTTTACCGAAGAACTACTAATTGTTGTCTGCGCTGTGTCTCGCTCATGAGATTTAAACTCCGCGTGAGTATTCACGTATTTTTCTCTTCGAGCTCCACGGAACTCCGGTTGCTTATTTCCTCGACTCTGAGATTCGAAAACCACGCTAACGTCTTCCGCTAAACTATATATCCACCGACCAAAGGTTGAGAGTTTCACTGTCGACAACTTCCTTATATACCGTGCCCAGTCCAGTCTTATTTGCGGAGGAAGCTTGATGACAAACTCCTTGAGCAGGGTAGTATCGCACATATAGAGACTTTCATCATAAACTTCTATTGTGGCACAAAGGTTTTGTACCTCCAGAGCGAAGTCGACCAGTTTGTCCATTGCATCTGGTCTTATGTCTGGCATCGATATGATTTTCTCCTTCAGACGTTCGATTATCAATTCCGGCCTACCGAATCTCAATGGGCAATGCGTTGATCGCCTTCCCCACCGTTTCAGGTCGCAGTAAGAAGCTTCGAACAGCATTATAAGCATCTCCTCTTAAACAATTCCTCAAACGAATCATATTCTCCGCTTCTGTGTAACCGCAAATTTCCGTGGTATCTTCGTAAGTGGACAGGAACATGGGCCATTCTTCCGGGTTACCGCTAAACTTGGGCAGCTCGCGAGGGACAACCTGACGGGCTGCTAATTCATCCTTCGTTAGTCGCTTTTGATTGCGGAGAGAGTGATGCTGCTCTGTTACGGACAGTTTACTATTTCCGCTCATCGACGTGGTAACATGTTTCTCTAACGGTCTCTCATGTTCACAATATGCCGAATCACCATGGTCATCTGCTTGAACCTCATCTTCGCTGTTCTCACATTCCGTTTCACTGACAGCTTCCTCTTCTTGGGGGTTCTTATTCTTGGAACAGTTCAATAATATACTTTTTCTCAGATTTTCAGTTTCCACTTCTTTTGTCGGATCGACTAAGGTGGCCTTCTGGATCGTGACACACTTTTCATCATTACGGGTTTCGTCACGTTTTAACCAGTCTTGAACCTTATGACGAACACTCTGATGATCAACAACAGATCCACCGCAACATTCTAAGTCGGCAATCTCCTTCATCACCTTAAATTTCTTCTGCACCAATTCTCGCTTACGCTGCATCTCTTCTTGCATCAATGTCTCTTCAGCCTCAATTTGTTTCAATTCGACATCCAAACGCGCTTTAGTTGACCGGAACGACGCTTCTGACAGAACGGAACCTGCTTTGCCCACTGGATTCATTGCGGCTGGTTTTGTATGGCTTCCACCAGCTTCCATCGGATTATCGTCGCGTTTCGCCTTCGTATCATCCACATGTCCTTTTCGATTGATTGTAGTGGTTAGTTTTCTCTTACCCTTCGCATTTATAGCCCGCACTGCCTTCTTGTGTAGCATCGTGAAAGATCTCTTCTGTACGTTGGACTTCCTTTTGGATTTCGATCCACCGTTGGTTGCCTTCGCATTAACGCATTTCAAGCAAACCCAACTACGATCCTTGATGTCCTGGGAAACGTCCACACACGAAAAATGGTGCCACACGTCGCAGTCGTCACATTGGACCATCCGTTCATCATCTGGCTTGTTACAGAGTCCGCAATTACTCTGACCCACCGGTGTAGATTCGTGCACCGGAATTATAGGATTCTGCATCTTGGGGGTTGAGCTAGCGACGACATCGCTTTGAGGTGGTGTATTTGCTTTTTTCTCTGACCGAGTACCGAGAGATTTCAGTTGTTTGTCTGATGGTTGTTTTGATCCACTCGCAGAATGAACTCCAGGATCCGACATCTCTTCTGGTAAACGAAATTTTAAATTGTTGGACGTGCCAACTAGAGGAAAGTTTTCCGAAAGATTGAACCACCACAGGGATTTTTGATTGGTTAAAATTTCCTTTAATAAAGTAAATATGTAAATTACAATCCAAGATGTTTCATTTCAATTAGGCTTACGTTTAGTGCTTCCTCTAATTATTTAAATTTTACTTCTAGCAAATATCTTTTTATACTAATTCCACGACTCAATTCAATAGATCACACACTTTTGTTTTAAGCAATAGGATGATTGTTTCCATTCGATCGCCAGCTCCAATTGTTCCATCTACCAATGTGTTGTGGATGATAGGTGCGCACCGTCCGAGGGACGTAACACTGTATTTATTTAGATACAACGTATATTTCATGGAAGTATGCTTTCAAATCCCCGTAGGAAAGCTTTACTGTTGCATGTTGTGAAGTTCGATTCTCAAGCGGAATATGGGAGCATAAGTGTTTATAGTTTGTGATCGATATCTGAGTTGGAGTGGAAAAAAATCTGGTGCGGGTTGGCAGCGCTGTTCAATCGTAAATGTAATATATTAATATATTTCAAATGAAAATTTTAACAATAAAAAAAAACTAAAAAGTTATTTCAAAAAATTCGGTGCATTCTAAAATAATATTCAAAGTGATAAACAAGTGGATTGCATAATATAATTGCATAGTTCTACGTCGAAAATGCGGTCGTATCCTAGATACAACCCCTTACATTTTTTTTTGACGCAGAATTAACCCTTAAATGCATGATGATGTATATGAACATTAGTGTTTTATTCATAATATCATAACATATTATCTAAAGGTAATTCAAACTCAGTATTTTTTACTTTTAATAGGTGCTAAAAAGGAAAAATCATGCATTTTAGGGTTAAGTTTGTCGAGAACATATTGACGAATTAACGCAAAGCTGCATCAGTTCATGTGATATCTAAATTAGAGGTCAAAGCCACAAAAGTGATGATGTTTGTATTTCTACGCGCTTAAAGGCGAGATTCGGTCGTGATAACTTTGATTAATTTTATTTGAGTTCATTTGAACCATTAAATGTCATCAGTAAATGGTTATAAAGTAAGATTTTTGTATTTTTACAATGGTTCGAACACGCGATTGGACCAAAGTCATAGATAATCTTCAAAAATTTTGAGTTTGATAATGCATATTGACGAATTTACGTTAGATTTACAACCAGATGATGCAGCGAGTGAAATGATGATGTTTTGATTTTCTGATATGAAATTCGTTAATTTTTTCAGAAAATCCGAATTTTTTTTCAAATTTCCCGCATTCCAGTATTCTTTCCACGCCGAAAAGGTTAGAAAATCATCATTATACCATGTGGTATATATATTTTGAAGAATGACTTGGCATAAGTGTTATAACTTTAATTTTTGACGTAGGACTTCGTCTTACATTAAAGGTGCCAAATCAGAAAACAGGTCACGTTTTTATGAGATAGAGTTAACGTTAATAACTATTTTTGCAGCCAACTTAATATGATAACGGATTTCAATGGTTTGCATACCAATCGAATCGGAAATGTTCTAAGATTTGTTTTATATCCTATACATTAAAATTTCATAGTCTGTATATGGTTTGAATTGATGAAAATTGGGAGCATTTCCATTTCCCCATACATTTGTTCTGTCCATTTGTGTGCTTTCCGACCAGAGCTATCAATAGCGGGCAACTTATACAGCCGCTAGAATGGAAACAGCGCTTCTAGTCATTAGTGTTTGGTTCTGTGTGTGTTGCTTGTTTTCGTTGCGCGAAACTTAGAATTTGTTCATTTCCTGTACATGTGAATAGCATACCTTCGATACTTTTAGTTGCCATTCGTGTTTGCTCTCATGCGCATCGGCTCTGTTCTGAGGCAACTAGCTTAGCTTTGTTGGCGGTTTTGACCGAGAGTCGAGAAACGATTTTTCATAAACGGTCATTTTCGCGATATTTCATTTTTATCGCTGCAACTGTGTGCATCTATTAGACGGGTGTTTGATGCTTGTTGAATGGCGATGCACGGAAGATGCCTCTCGTTAAATACTCAGTGCAATGCGTGCATTGATATAAAGAAACAAATTTCGACATATGACCAATTAGTGTGTTGTTCTCGCAAAGGCAAGAAAGAATCGTTGCTTTTCGGAATGATTCTACAGAACCACGCAAGCCATTAAACACTTCCGGGTCCCCGGAGCTTTTTACTAAAGAGTTATTTATGAAATTTCGACGCATCCGGGAATAATATCCAAAAAATCTCGGATACAACCCCTCGATTTTTTTAAACAAGGTAAACGATGAGTAGCATGTGTTGCGCTAAAAATACTGCAAATCCTAGACAATCAGTTATATCAGCCAACTTAATATGATATCGATTTCATCATCATTATCCATAGTACTCATAAACTGTATGCATTATCAAACTTAAAATTTTCGAACATTATCTATGACTACGACTTCAAATCGCGTGTTGAAACCATCGTAAATATACAAAACTCTAACTTTCTTACCATATACTGACTACATTTAATGGTTGAAGTGAATATAAATGAAATAAAATGAATAATCACGACCGAATCTTGTTTTTAAGTGCGTATAATATACAAACATCACTTTTGCGGTTCTGAGCTCTAATACAGGTGTCGTATGACCTGATTTAGCTTCGCGTAAATTCGTCAATAGGTTATGAGTACTAACTTCTGGACATTTTTCAGAAGCTAATGCTGTGGATAATGGCGATGAAATCAATATCACATTAACCCTTTCCCGTACAACATCGAGTCTCACTCGTGAGTACTTGTATAAACATAGGGCGCTAGAACGCTCAGCAGGCTAGTGAAATCACTTGATATGTGACGTATTGAATAATACGGGAAGGGGTTAAGTTGGTTGATATCATTGATTATGCGAGGGATTTAATTTGGCCGATACGGGAAGGATCTGCATTATTTGAAACGCAACCCATCGTTTGCCTAGTAATAAAATATATACCAAGCCATTTTTCATATGTTATGAATTGAATAAGGGGCTGTCCACATACCACGTGAACAACTTTAGGGGGGGTAGGGGTTACGAAAATGTCCACGCTTGTCCACGGTGAGGGGGGAGTAAAACATTCAAGTTAGTAGTCAAAATTGAATGAGATCCGTTTTGTATTTACACGATTTTTTTAACTTCACGCCCGCACTGTGTACTCAGTATTCATCAATAAAAATACTGAACTGCCTGAGAGTGCTGCTCGGTCAAACATCCATATTTTTTCATATGACTGAACCTCTTTCCTGAAATGTATATTCTGAAGGTAACGCTAATGAACTAGGATCCAATTTATTCCAATCGGTAATAGAAGGACATTGAACCCGCCAGGATAAAGACACCCAATAACACAAAGAATGTTGGATTTTTTGTAGTATAGTGGAACCTCGATTATTCACGAGCGGATGATCCGCGGTGCGGTTTATCCGCGGAAGTGAGTTTCATAGTAATTCTATGGACTTTCCCGGAATTGATCAGTGAGTGATAGGCTTTTGCTATTTTGTTTTAGTTATGGCTTTTACATTAATTGACCCCTGGTGTGTACGACTTTACAGATGGATAGTTTAATGATGCCTGTATTCATAAAACTTAGTTATCATGCCGAAATATTTTTTTTGTGTTCGAATCTCATTTTTAGTCATTTATTACGTTATCCGCGATTTTCTTAATTTTCTTAATTACGTTCTTGCCTTGCCGCACTATGCCGCGGATAATCGGGATTCTACTGTAATAAAAATCACGACTTAAGTGCGGGTTGAATTGAGGTTTTGCTTTTGATGACAAAATTGTTTGGTTTTTTTCGAGAACTGCCAAGATTTCTGAACATTGAAACAAACAACAAATTCTTCCATGAGTGTACGGGCCGTATTTCTGGAGATCTATTTCTTGCAATGATGTTGTTCTTCATTGATGTCTGCTAGTTTTTGTAATACGCTTCTTTTGAGTTGTCTGGAAAGTTCATGCTGCTACTGTTGATTGATTAAAAGAAAAGATTAATCTTTCATGCACATGAATTAGTAGATTCGCTACAGATGTCGAAAATCACCGAAATCACAGAAACGAAACATCGAGAATGCAACATGCAAACATGCTACACTGCGTGGACTATATATTAACCCATATTACGGAACACGATAGGATTTGACATATCGCAATCCGAACGAAATAAACTTTTGCATTCTGCATTTCAAGGTTGCAACATTTGTACAATCCGATAGGATCTGACTCGATCAGATTAAGGGGGATAGAGACCGAATTTCGGACGTTCCTTCGAGCTCCGAAAAAGCAAAACAAAGAATGTTTTCACCATCCATTATATCACTATATGTTTATCTATCCTTCAACAATGAAACGAAAATTGAACGGAAAAAAATATATCCATAATTAGAAGCTGATCAAGTGAGAGGGTTCAAAAAAAAGTTATGCCATGGCGTACAAGATTCCAGCACTTCTGGTTCTCTGAAACAAACAAATCGAACAGATTCTGAATCAGTAAAGATGCTACTATCGCATGAACCTCGGACAAGTCAAAAACGTGTTTTTTGATAAAATGGCGGAAATTTGAAGAGAAAAAATGCTGTTCAAAACATTTTTTTTAAGTTTCTTAATTTTTTAAAATAAATTAAAATAGTAAAGTTACGAAATTATTATTTTTTATAGGTTCATGCGATAGAAAGATACATACAGATTGTATTCATATAAACATAGATCGGATAAGTAGAACTTGAGATATAGTGTAAGCCAGTTTGACAAAAACATGTTTCGAGAACAACGCGTTTGAGTTAATTGTTGTGGCCGTACTAGATAAGATATCGCATCACTAAAATGGCTATAACTTGGTAAATAATGAGATTTTCGAAAAGTCTCTCCTATGGTATACTCTTAAATGTCTGAATTAGAGAAATATGAAGAAAAAAAATGATCTTTTTCAAATTTCTAGTGCTAATTTCAAATCCTAACATTGCTAACATTGTGCTGACCCAGCAAACATTAAATCGTATAACTTTGCACATGATAAGTCACATATAATTTCGTATCAAATCACAATCGCATAAAATATCAATCAAAATATCGATCATATATATCTAAAATCGCATAAAATGCAAAAACACGATTTTCCATGTCATCGATGGATTGAGTGGTAACGTTGTCGTATCAAATCGCAAATCAGTCCAAAAAGCATCGCATATCGTTATATACGGCTTTATATGCGTACAAAATATGGCATATACGTATATCGCCTCCACTTTTGTGTGTATATGCTAGTTATCTGCATCATATATCATACAAATGTGTCTTGGTTGTATGTATATCGCCTCCAATTATAGCTTTTCATACGACTTAATGTTTGCTGGGGATTTCAAATCCGACCGGATTCCGGAATAAAGGTTTATTTTACAGAAAAACACTTGAAGGGACTTATTTCAATCTGCGATTCGTTTCATAAATGCGACAAAAATACATATTTGTAGCGAATTGTAAAGGGCAAACCATTTACAAGAATGTTGAGTTAAAAAAAATCTTAGCAAGTGAATGGAATCCCGAAGCAGGTTTTCGCTTGAAGAAAGTTATGGCTGGTTCTGGTAGGACTGAACGAAAATCTGTATCATGAGCTTCTACCAAGCAACTAGTTTCGATGGATTCCAACAAGTACTGCTAGCAGCTGAACGTATGAAAATCAACGATCCAGAACGCTTCTAGGGCACTTCTAAAACTCCACCCGCCTTACACACCAGATATTGCATCTTCAGATTATTAACTGCTAAGATTCTTGTAAGAACTTCAACTTACTTCATAGCATAAGTTCTGAGAAGATGGAATTCTCAAGTTGCATGAAGGATGCTGAAATATTCAGGAAAAAAACGGTGTATCTATGATCGAAAAGATGTATGTCTACAAAAATATGCTTTAGGTTTTTTTCCTTAGAATCGGCACAAATTTTTCAGGACAATATTTAGCATGATTTAACAATTAATGGTTGTAGGTCAACGGAATCATCGATCACGATGATATTGCAGATGTTTTGTTTTTACTAGGTTCATTATACACTGAGAGGAAAATTGAGTATATATGACCATTTTTTTGGTAAATATTACCAATTCGCTAGTCATTTTCTACCCTACTAATCATTGGTACATCCTACGAAAAAAAAAATGGTAGACACAAATGTCAAACAAAACTATGGTTTGTAAGTCCAGTGTTGGCTCAATTTTGGCTTCAGTAATGGCTGATTTGTTGGCCCTCCATTGGTTCAATATAATTGAGTAATATAATTTTTATTTCCAATATTTTTATTCTTATTAATATTCTTATTCTATTCTTATTTTTATAAAATATTCAAAAGCTTTTCGAGCAGGCTTTTAGCGAGCGAGTTGGGTATCACGGTACTTAAAAGTGTACTTTTTCGAACACTTGCGAAATTTTGCTGGATCGCAAATTGCATCAACTCGTTCTCATCTTCGAAGATTATTTGACGTCGGAAATCGGCACCACGTCGTACGTACTCGAACGGGACATCGAAACAGTAACCCGCGATAATGCTTCTCGTACGCTCCTCGCTTTCTTTGATGGAGCTCACGCTGGTCATGGGTGTATCTTATTCGAATAAGTTGCCAAATATGACAACAACGTTCAACAGCGTTATTTCTAAAAAATAGAATGAATTGCGTAACACAGTGCCAAATATTTTAAAAATAATTGAGCGTTTACCTGTTTTTACTGGAAATCCCAATGGAAGCTGCATAGCAGCACCTGCTCGTCGTTTTAATCTTGTGACAGCGGAACATCAAATCTACCGGAAAAAAACCCTTGTTATTGATAATATTCCGAACATCTTTCACATATCTAACTACGAAATTTATCTAAAATAGCCAAGGTTCATAGCGCTGTCGACCGGTTTCGAAACCGGCACCAAATCGTCTTCATTATTGCCACTATTGACCGCCTTCACCAATGGATCTTTACCTTTGTCTACTTCCTCCCTTTGGCGGATTGCTTGATTGCCGATCGAATGCTTCAACCGCGCTTCTAATGATTGCCTCCGCGCTGACAATACGATCAGAATTAAAGATGTTACTGCTTAATATGACGCTCCAAGTTCGAGTGGAAGCAGCATGTACCAGCAACGAAGCGCCTTGGAGCAAATTGACCACGCAAACTGACTCTCCCCATCATTCTCAGACGTGAATTTTCTGTTGTTGAGCTCCGTGAAGTTGTGATTTGTGGAGGAAATTGTGTAGCAAATAGGACACATATTGCTCCGATCCTTCGATGGAAGGATTATTGGGCTCCCAAGTACTGCTGTAGAATTAATGTTGTCGTGAAGCTGTGTTTGAAATTGTGGAACTTTCGCCGTAGCATATCGTTCATCTGCTAGTGGAGTTTTTGCGGCAGACAGTACATTATTGGAATAACACAGGACAATCTGCGCTGTTGCTGCTGCTTCTCATCTGAGTCGATGTTGTCCGAATCGGTGCTGGTAGTCTTTTTAGCGAGGGGCGCGCCCTCCTGATTCAATACCAAGCAGCGATTCGAAAATATAATTTCATTACACAAAAAAACATCTAAAATACCATGATTATTGACAAATATTCGTTCATTATATTTCAATTTTGAAACTACTAACAAAAATACGCAAAATAGTGTAATTACCATTCATAGTATTTAAATTATTGTCAATATTGACAAAATTATTTAAATTACCTTCATTACCAACAAAATGAACAGATAATTACACAAAATATTGCAAAATTTACACACTTATTTAGGGTTAATACGAAGGGTAAAAAATATTTACATTGAGTTGGAGTCTGTGAGCGTGTTTAATGTCAAAAACCATGTTAGGTGATTTTTTCGAGGTTATTTTTTTGTTTTGAAACGATTCTTGAAAAGTGGGTCGAAATCTTGTCAAAAACATTTACTATCGTTGTTTGTTGTTGAAATAATTGGTCCGAATCGGAAAGCCATTGAACATGGTAAGTTAATAATTGATATTATAATAAAATGATTGTTTCAATTTCCTAATACATAAATACAATAATTCAGGACTTATTCACGAAGGATGAGGACACCGTTCACCGGGAGGCGTTGTGGAAAACAATAGCGCATCATATTGAAGCTGTGCCGGTTGAACTAAGGAAAGCCTTGGAGGAAAGAAAATTCGATCGGCTCATAATTCTGGGAAATCTGGATGAGCATGCCATCGGAAGTCTCCCGTTGGATGTAGGTCCGAAGATTTTCCTTGGCTACATGGTAAAACGCATCCGAGAATTAACCATCCCGTTTTTGAATGCGGATTTAAACAGTCGCGTTGGTTCCCATCGTTCGGTGGATATAACACCGAACCAGAAAACCATGAAGAAGCGAAAGCATACGCCCACTACTTCTGCGGGAAGCTCGATGCTCGGCTCGATGGAAGGTGAAGCCGATTTTAACGCTAGCGTGTATCAGAACCGGATTGCAGTTCTCGTCGCAAATTTCTTGAACACAAAATCGGTGCCAGGTCAGGTGAAACCCGGAGATGTTCAAGTAATTGTGTCCAAAAATGAAGCAGAGCCTCCAGTAGCAAAAGTCGTTTGCGTCAGCTGTAAATTGCCGTGCAATGTTGCCTTGACCGAAGCACGACCTGGCGTGTTCCACCCAACACTATCTAATTTCTTCAAACACTACACCAAGTCACATCCAAAGTATACTCCTCCGGTCATGAACAAGGACATCCGGACAGCATTTACTCGAACCAAGAAGGAAAATGTAAGAAATCAGGAGCAGCAGACAACAGTAACTGAAAGCAGTGCATCTCACTAGGACCTCTTGGAGTCAGACGTTCCCGGCGAAGGCGTTTTGGAGGAGTATCTAGCCGAGGAAATCGAACCAGGAAACGAAGCAGTCACTATCGAGATTCTGGATGCTAGCAAAGCTGTCGTTGTTGACTCACAGGTTGGTTAGAGTTCCTTGAAACCCTAGAATGCTCAATGTTTTCCGTTTCACCCTTCTTTTTTATTAATAAATAGCTTGCTAAATGGTTGGTTTTAAGTTTTATTTATTCACATGACACTAATGTATATTCACAGTTCATTCCCAACATTTTGTCCGTGTTTGCGTTACGTGTTGCTGATTCAACGTTCTACTGATGCTAAAGAATTGTGTTATTTTTACTTCGTTTTAGTTAAAAGTCGCAAGTCGGTCTCGATCAGAAAATCGGAATTGGATGCTCGTTCGTGAAATCGATTCTAATCAGCCATTAATCACAAGCTATTATGAGTGCACTCAACGAATCGTTAATATAGCTGAACAACTCCAAACCGATTCGAGTTCGGGACGGTCGTCTAATTCTACACCATGTATCCTGGATATTGAAACGACTTCTAATACGGCTTCACCTAGTATGAAATCTAAACTCCTTCTGGAGCTCGTAAATCTCTTCAATGTCAGCGGGAAAAGGATCAAATTTGCAGATGAGTTTAAGACGTATTGCACCTACATGTATATTTTAGCAGGACCGAAGGCTTATAATACGCTTAAATCAACATTGCCGTTAATTTCGTTGAGAACTGCACAAAAACATCTACACAAAACTATTGATCGAGTTAAAGAAGGGAAATTGCGAGTTGAGCAGCTGAAGAAATTTTTGGAACTCACGGATTCTCCACCTGTTGTTTGGCTATCCGAGGATGCAACGAGGCTAGTTTCTAAATTACAAATCGATCCTGCTTCTGGAAATATAATTGGAACTCTTCTGCCGAAAGATGATGAGACAGGAATGCCTGTATTATTACAGAGAGACCTTGAAAGTGTTTCACAGATGAAAAAAGAATTGAACTCCTCCACACTGACCATCAACGCCGTAGTCACTATAGCTAGACCCTTAAAAAAAGGTGCCCCACCTTTCTGTTTGATGGTTGTGGGATGTGATAATAAGTTTACTGCAGCACCAGTAACCAAACGACGCATATTCGTAATAGAGAAACTAAATTCTGTTGGTATATTAGTTCCAGGAAGCTCTTCAGATGGCGATTCACGATATACATGTTCTCAAAAACAATTCTGTGGAATGTACAAAAATGTGCAACTAACGAATGTACCAGCAGACTGGATCCATTGGTTCAATACTCCATTTGAGAATGATTACGGTCACCACTGCATTCAAGACACTGTGCATATCATGGGCAAGATGCGAAACAATTTGTTCAACTCAGGAAGTGGTATAAGAATAGGTAAGAATATATTTAAAAATTATTAATTTATTGACATTAGTTGTCTTCATAACATTTCTACGAGCATTTCTATCAATACCATGTCGACAAATTTTTGTATAAACTTTTTTCAGGAAATTTCATCGCATCTAAAGCACACCTAAGGATCGTTGTTCAGAATATGCCACGCACAATACATAAATTGAATGTTGGAGACATTTTGTCGAATGACAAAATGAATTATTCTTCTATTACTAAACCCAAAAATTGAGGAATGGGTTCTAACAAATATTCCTGGAGGTAGTGGAACTGTGATGTATCTTAAAATAATGCGATATGTGAATGAAGCTTTCATAGACTCATCGCTCAGTCCTCTATGTCGTATTTATAGGATGGCGTTTGCTGTAATGGCTCTCCGTATCTGGAAGACTTGTTGTAGGAAAAACAGGAGCTGCTTTATGATAGCGGCAAATATCTACGCGTGCATTGAAATGAATTTCCATGAATTGATCAAACTCATCAATTTCTTCAGAGAAAAATCAATGGATGAATACTTTTAGCCAACATTATTCGGCAGTCAAGATTGTGAAGAATTTTTTCGCCATTTGAGATCATTGACTACTTTGTGTTCAACAATTGTTAATTTTCAATGCTGGACTTATTGCATAGAGTTCATAGAGTAGACTTTATGAACTATGCAGAAAATATACTGCAATGTTATGGAGTCAATTCGAAGAAGAGTTCCAAAACCTGCCAGACATTTCAACTTCCGGGCCTAGAGGAAATCGAACAAACTGTTCTGAATGCCCAAGTTGACGCTGAAAATGAAATGTTGCACCTGGGTCTTCAGGCTGTGCATCCTATCTCAGCCTCGATCTCAGCATTATTTCCTGAAATAAGGTCTGAAATTCCTTTTGAAACACCCATCACGAACGAAGAACGGAATGATGATGAAGTCAATACATATGCTGATGCAGATGTTGACTTGGATGATGAGCACAACTATTTGGATCTCGATTTGGATCATTTGGATATAACTGTGGCTTCAAACGGTGATTCCAGCATGCATGCCGAGATGTATGTACCTTTGGATGTTGAAGATGAATTGCGGCTTATGCTAGGAGAAAGCGCTAACAACATTGAAATTAAACATCTCATCAAGGAAAATGGTATGTATGGACATAATACAAGTTTGGGTATTTAGCATAAACTATAACACGCTTCGAATTTCAGTATCAATTAAATCATCACGACTGTACTTCAAAATGCAGAATTCAGATGGAAAAGAAGTTTTTGTGAAAAAGTCAACTGTCGTTTGGTTGTTTAACAATGTTAAGGATACCGTTAGTTCAGATCGCCTATACCGTTTTGTTAGGATTAATGATAGGAGAGTTGATCCTATTTTAGCCCAGTCTGGAGGAACGCATGATGAAATTCATATTGGAGATTGGTGTGAGTTTAAATATAGGGCACATGGAAGAACACGAGTCGTGTATGGTAATGTGGTAGGATTTGAATACATCATCGGTAGATCGAAGAACTACACGCTGCACTGCGCTCCAATAAAACCACCCAGTGGCATTGTGCCAACAGGAATTTTTGTGTATGCTAACTGGTTTGAACGATGTGGCAATGTAGCGAACAAAATTCAACTTACTAACATTGTAAATGATGGTCGGATTGATATAGATTTGTACAAAACACATATCCAATCTCCAACATTTATAAACAATGTTATGACACTAGCTTGAACGCAGTTGTTTGTATGATTTGAAGTTTGACTATTCTAAATATATAATAAATACGAAAGGTTCACGACTTGAGGTTAATAAAAAGAGATCGAAAGAAATAAAAAAAATAGTTGATAATCAAATATTAAAACTCGGATTTAATTGAATTTACACAAATTGAAAAAAATAACCCTGGGAATATAAACTTTATAGAATATTCGGTAATTGCTACACTAAGACTTGTGTAATAATTTCGGTAGTACATATTTAAAAATTGTTTATTCATTAATAAATTGTACCCAAGATTACTGCCGTTCTACCGATGGTTGTCCCATGTTCTACACAAACCTTGTGCACGCTGGGATAACCATGCATAGAATGGCAGATTAAAGTGTACTCAAATATTCTTTAGTCAACCATATCCAACCTACCATATTTTTAACAGTGCATTATTCTTATATTTCGTTGGTTTACCGAAAACGAATCTTGATAAACAAAATTATTTCAAGGTTTAACCTTCTAACGCCCATGGTGTGTGTAGAGCATCATTTCTTCAAGGTTCCCTCGGAGGTTCCAACTCTCACTAAATTGCGAAATATTGTAAAATTGTAATTTGAAGTACTAACTGTAAAACTATTGATTTACAACATTAAGTAAAAATGAGCGCTCACTCTTTAGTTTTAGTTTTACGGCTACGATGTTGTTATTGAAGCATTTTTCATACACAAGCTATTTTGCCATCCAAATCATCATAAAAAGTCGTGAGCGTTAGAGGGTTAATTTACCAGCATCCTTCTCTAGTTGAAATCAGAGAGTATTTTGAATATTTCTCAGAATACTTTAATTATTGATAACTACTCCATTCAATTCCATAAATACCACAATAAAATATTAATTATTGTAATTATCATATTGATTCAATTATATATTATCATTATTGGTTGGTTCCTCTTTCTGTACTGGAATTACCTATTAAATACTAAAAATATTTCAAATATTCACAATCTACTCAATAATTATAAAATTACTATAAATAATAACCTATAATGTCATTACTAGGCAGCAAGCGTATGGTAGTGCGTGCCCCTCGCTTTTTAGCTGTTGATTGCTCAGTGTGAAACGGTTGTTGTTGGTTTCCTCGCTGCTGACGGTACGATTGGCCCAACTGATATCCATCGTTTCCTGGAACAACGAATCGATCGAGAGGCGGTCCATTGCTGCTGTTGGTTGCGATCTGCGGATAATAGAATAAAGGGAAAAATCAAACAATAATCGGATCATCAATCAATTGCATACGGCGACATCCGCCGTTTTTGGCTCTAATGTTTAGTTTATCTAAACGCTTACGGCTGCATGAAACTTTTGTATGGATTCTACGATTTTAGGCTGAAAAAGGAAAATATTTAGGTAAAATGAATCATAATAACCGAATGTTTACCTCCAAATCGCTTCGCTTCCATTAGAGAAATGGCGGTTACGCACACACACAGTTGTTAGAAATTAAAATACTCCAGGTTACACATGCTATGAAGTAAAATGTACGAATCATTGGTAGGGATGTATATTGCATCTGACATCAGTTTTACAAAGTTTTGGTAATATTTACAAAAAATGTATACATTTTACAAATGTTTCGACTACTAAAGATTTGGTAGCTGCATTTACAAAAGTTTTTCTCCAGTGTAGCCATCAGGCACTACCCAACCTGTAAAAGCGAAAGTCATTGATGTTTAGACGAGAAAATTCTGTTTTCAAACAAAGTGCTTGATTTCATTGTTTGATTTTTTGAAAACTCAAACAACCAGCCAGCTTCAATAAAAATACTCGAGAATAAGCTCGCAATCGATATTTTAAAATGGATATGGGATAACGTGAATGGAATTCGGAAAAATAATGAGCTCCCGGACAATGTTGAAAAAAATCGAAGATTTCAAGACAAATTGTTACCATTGGTAAGTTTATAATTTTTATCAATAAACATATGGAATAGAAAATAGAAACAAACCTAAAATGAAATTTAAGCGAAAAAAATAGCATTTCTCGCGTAACTTTTGAAAAGGTCCAATGTAACATTTTCGTCAACTCGAGAAAAACGAAGTTGAAGACCCAAACATTATTCCGCGAATTGTCTTAAAAGCTTTCGATCTTTATCGCTACTTTCACCACTAGCAGTCAAGAATAACTCTGAAAAACCAATCGTAACTGTTGTTCCGTGATTTGAGATTAAAGTTGAAGACTAGGAGCGAAAAATGTTACATTGGACGTTTTGACTACCCGCATTTGCACATTGGACATATTACGTTGCACGATAAGGATTTGAAACTAACTACTAAACCACAATCCAAAAAACAGCATTTTATTCTAAAGGCAGATTATTTTTATCACTCGTTGAATTGCACTGAAATCGGTAACAACACATGTAAGAAACAAAAACTCGAAACGACCGAAGTACGACTTCGTATTGTTTTGACTGCTTTGTTACTTCGGACGTTTCGGGCGTCGGAGGAAGGAAGCGTCCGAAGTAACAACCGGGCGCTTAAAATCCGAATCTGTACATTGGATACTTTTTGTATCGGCGATAAAATGATGAAGAAGATAGATACGTGAACGATTGTTTTTTTAATACATTCAATAATTGAAAACTAATAGCGTGCATCCATTAACTCGATTTGTTTACATTTGTTACATAGGACCTTTTCAAAAGTTACGCAAGATTTCTTGTTTTTTTCCTAAAAACCGGAGGAATGTCCACGTGGTCAACAGGGGGAGGGGTATAAGAAATGTCCATACTTGTCCACGGAGCGGGAGGGGGTGTCTAAAATCATGCTTTTTCTGTACACGTGATATGTGGACGGCCCCTAATGTAAAATAATGATTATCTAACTTTTTCAGCGTAGAAAGAATACTGGAAAGTTTTGTTCGTTAGAGGCTGGCGAATTCGAACGAAACAAGGGTGAAGCAATGTAACCACACCAATAAAATTCAATGTGGTTGTTTACTTTCACTATTACACAAGATTCGTACGGCCACATTTCGGCAGCCAATGCCACCGCCGCCTAAATTCATCAATATACGCGATGACAGTGGTACAGGGTCGACGTCTGGTGGCGACTCTCAATTAGGGGCCATAATTTTCGTTTCAAACTCGTTAGTGCAGTGGTTTTCAACCATTTTTGCTCCATTCCCCCCTTTAGGAAAATTAATCCCAGTGCATCCCCTCTATCAGTATTTTGTAAGAAAGTCTGTATGCTCAGTAAAATAATGAAATACAGATGGTTTTCATGTTATATTCGCAACAAATTTGATTTTGTACTTGTATCTGATTACAAAAAAAAAGTATATAAAGAAGGTATGGCACCTGAACTGCGCCTGAACGATTTCCGCCAAAAACTAGTTCTTGAGAGCGTTGTCGAAAAGCACACCTCATGTCATCTTCGATATCCACTCTGTTATGGTGTTTCCATCAGCAGCATTGTAGGAAATCCACATAAATACCACGCAGAAGATAACAACGATCGAAACGCTCATTCCGCATATCAGGATGAAAATCGACCATTTGTAGATCGATGAGTTTGTTGTGAAAACGGTGCGAAACTTTCGTCACTGCCAGTCGGAAGAGATTTCAAACCTTGTCAAATCGGAAGGGATTGGTTCCGATTGGTTCGACAACTCGCAAGCAGATCGGACAAGTTATTAATCGATCCAACAAAGGTGTTTTTTTCACATCGAATAATAGTGTGCTTTTTCATCGGTTGCGCTTGCGAGTGTAGCGAAATTTAAAGTGGTGCGCGCTGAGGATCCAAATCAGACACATTCATCACACACGCCACACAGCCGCGGCAAGTAGAAATTTATTTTTCTTTTGTTTCCCTATCATTCCTTCTTCCTTCTGTGCACGATATACACCATTGTTCAACTTTGTGTTAACCAAATCGGCAAACGTTGGCATTAGGGGTGATCATTATTTCTTATATACCGTTGAATTTTTATTGGAACTTTTTTTTCATTTTAGCATTTTATTTGACATAAAATAAATCATAACCTTATAAAAAAATATTTTTTTTTCACTCATTTATTTATTTTGAATCATTATATTCTGTTCATATCGAACAGTTGACCGATTTTTTTTATATGGCTGAGGGCGAGAAGGATCCCCTATCGACGCCATTGAATATTTCCGATACCGATCCTCCTCCTGAAGAGCAGGAAGATGAAGCAGAAGTTGAGGAAGGAACTTCTGTATATGAAGTTGGAAGTTCCGAAGATGAGGACATTGACGAAAAACAGGATTTTCGTCCAAAAGAATACCATGAAGGCTCCAAAGGCCCATTCATTGTATACTTTAGACGAAAATCTAAACCTCTCAATGTCATTCGTATCTCGAAGGAACTTACTCAGAAGTTTTCTGCAGTTACCGAGATTACACGGATGGGGCCAGACAAACTACGAGTTGTCGTCTCAAGCAGGACCCAAGCGAACGAAATCACGCGCTGCGACCTCTTTGCGATTGAGTATCGCGTATACGTGCCCTGTTGCAACGTCGAAATAGACGGCGTAATAACCGAAAAGGGTTTGACTCGAAAAGAGATTATCGATGGTGTCGGTCGCTTCAAGAACTCTTCACTAAAAACTGTGAAGATTCTTGCATGCGATCGACTGAAATCTGTGTCACAAAATGACAAAAATGACAAAAGGGTTCTCAATCGGACAAACTCTTTTCGTGTGACTTTTGAGGGTTCCGCCCTTCCAAACTACGTTGCAATAGGTGCACTTCGTTTACCTATTCGGTTGTTTGTACCCCGGGTGATGAAATGCAACAAATGTATGCAACTCGGTCACACGGCCGCCTATTGTTGCAATAAAAAACGTTGCGCAGATTGTGGAGACAGCCATGATGAGAATCCTTGCGCGAAAGAGCCCAAGTGTCTTCATTGCGGCGGGACTCCTCATGATCTTATCCAATGCCCGGTGTACAAACAACGAGGGGAGAAAATCAAGCGTTCCTTAAAGGAACGTTCCAAGCGGACTTATGCAGAAATGCTTAAGAATTCCGTACCAACGAATCAGGACAATCCCTACTCCATTCTGCAGAACGACGAGCCTGTTGCTGACGCTCCCAATGCAGGAAGTTCCGGTTCATCGCAGGGTGCCGTCAGGAAAAGAAAAATTACTTCTTTTCCATCACTCCCCAGAAAGACGACCGAAACTTCCCAAGTTGGAATGAAAACTCGAATTGAACGTGCTGAGAATAGACCGAAGCAAGTACCTCCTGGTGCTCCCTTGGCCGAGTGGTTAGCGTCATAACTAGCATGCCGGGTGTTCGGGTTCGATTCCCGTTCTGGTCGGGGGAATTTTTCGTCAAAGAAATTTCCTCCGACTTGCACTGTGATGACGCGTATTCTAGAGCTTGCCACTCAGAATGCATTCAAGGCGTGTTATATTTGGCATAGAAATCTCAACTAAGTACTAATAAAAATGACGCAAGTAATACTACGTTGAGACGGCGAAGTTCCTCTAGGAACGTTAGTGCCATTGAAGAAGAAGAAGAAGTACCTCCTGGTTTAAGCGGTTCTTCTACGCACCAGGGGTCCTCAGCACTTCCCGGAGCAGCACCCACCCCGTCTGTTCCATTTTCGCGGTCGAGGCAACAGCCACAATCTGGTTTGCTTGCGCTTTCTGACCTGGTGGACAACATTTTAAATGCTTTAAATATAAATGACCCTCTTAAAAGCATAGTATTATGTTTGCTTGCGATTGTGAGAACATTTTTGAAAGAAAAATGTGGTTTTTTAGCAGCGTTCATTTCCCTCGATGCCTAATTCAGTGCAAGAGGTCAAGGATTTGACCACTGTAATACAGTGGAATTGCAGAAGCATCATCCCTAAACTAGATCAATTTAAATTTTTAGTTCATAGTTCTAACTGTGATGTATTTTCCCTCTGTGAAACATGGCTTTCTTCAGCCGACGAGCTGAATTTCCACGATTTCAACATTATTCGCCTCGATCGAAATGACTCGTTTGGTGGCGTACTATTGGGGATCAAAAAATGTCACTCCTTCTATAGAGTCACTCTCCCATCGATGACAGGCATTGAAGTTGTCGCTTGCCAGACACAAATCAATGGCAAAGACTTCTGCATTGCCACGATATATATTCCTCCAAGAACCATGGTCGGCCGCCATCAGTTTTTTGATATCATCGAGGCATTGCCGGAGCCGCGGCTAATCTTAGGTGACCTCAACTCCCATGGAACAGCATGGGGGTCACACTACGATGACAGCCGTGCCACGTTGATTTATGATCTGTGCGACAACTTCAACATGACAGTTTTAAATACAGGGGAAGCAACTAGGATAGCCAACCCTCCTGCACGGGCAAGTATGCTAGACATATCACTTTGCTCTTCTTCGTTATCCCTGGATTGCACGTGGAAGGTAATCCAAGATCACCACGGTAGTGATCACCTGCCAATAATTTTATCGATCGCCAATGAATCAGGTTCTCGTGAGTCAGTCGATATTGCGTATGACCTCATGAAAAATATTGACTGGAGAAAATTTGCAGAAACAATATCTGAATCACTTGTTTCAATGCATGAACTTCCTCCACTCGAAGAGTATAACTTTATATCGAGTTTGATTTACGAAAGCGCACTTCAAGCTCAAAAGAAACGTGTTCCTGCTACCACTTTCCGACGTCGTCCTCCATCACTTTGGTGGAACAAGGATTGTTCAAAGGTCTACCTTGAAAAATCATCCGCTTTCAAAAAATTCAGGAAAACTGGATTAGTGGAATGGTTTCGAAAGTACCAAGCTCTAGAAGCCAAACTAAAAGGTCTGATTAAAGCAAAAAAGCGTGGATATTGGCGGAAATTCGTCAATGGTTTGTCAAGAGAGACCGCTATGAGTACTCTTTGGAATACGGCTAGGAGAATGCATGGCTGGAACCATACCAATGAAAGTGAGGAATACTCTGACCGTTGGATTTTCAAATTTGCAAGGAAGGTTTGTCCCGATTCTGTTCCTGCACAAAGCGTCGTCGCGATATTCCGCTCCAATGCGATTATGAGAATTTTTCGATGGTAGAATTCTCAATTGCCCTCCTCTCATGTAACAATTCAGCTCCTGGGTCGGACAAGATTAAATTCAACTTGTTGAAGAATCTTCCCGACTTGGCAAAACAGCGTTTGCTGAACTTGTTCAACAAGTTTCTGGAGCTGAATATTGTCCCGCATGACTGGAGACAAGTGAGAGTGATAGCCATACGAAAACCCAACAAGCCGGCTTGCGATCATAACTCGTATAGGCCGATTGCAATGTTATCCTGTATTCGTAAATTGTTAGAGAAAATGATTCTACTTCGTTTGGACAAGTGGGTTGAAGCGAACAATTTGCTGTCAAATACGCAGTTTGGCTTCCGCCGAGGTAAAAGGACGAACGATTGTCTCGCGCTGCTATCTTCTGAAATCCAAATCGCATTTGCTCGTAAAGAACAAATGGCTTCCGTTTTTCTCGATATCAAAGGGGCATTTGATTCAGTTTCCATGGAAATTCTCTCAGAGAAACTTCATAATCGTGGACTTTCGCCAATTCTGAATAATTTCCTGTACAATTTACTCTCAGAAAAGCACATGTTTTTCAATCATGGCAGCTTGAAATCTTCTCGATACAGTTTTATGGGCCTACCACAAGGCTCCTGCCTAAGCCCCCTCTTGTATAGTTTTTACGTCAATGATGTGGATGATTGTCTAACTAGAAACTGCACGCTGAGTAAACTTGCAGACGATGGAGTTATTTCCATCACCGGTACTAATCCCGCCGTTCTGCAAAAATCCTTGCAAGATACCCTGAACAACCTGTTCACGTGGGCTCTCAAGCTGGGTATCGAATTCTCTACGGAGAAAACCGAAATGATCGTTTTTTCTAGGAAGCACGAACCCGCCCAATTCCAGCTTCACCTATCCGGCAAAACGATCCAACACTCTATGTTTTTCAAATACCTGGGTGTATATTTTGATTCTAAGTGTACCTGGGGGAGACACATTGCGTATTTGAAACAGAAATGCCAGCAAAGAATCAATTTTCTCCAAACAATAACCGGAACATGGTGGGGCGCCCATCCAGGAGACCTCATTCAGTTGTACAAAACAACGATATTATCAGTGTTAGAATATGGTAGTTTTTGCTTCCGATCAGCTGCCGGGATTTATATTCTCAAGCTGGAGAGAATACAATATCGTTGCTTGCGTATAGCAATGGGGTGTTTGCATTCGACACATACGATGAGTCTCGAAGTTTTGGCAGGAGTACCCCCGCTTACTCTTCGGTTCACAGAATTATCCTACAGATTTCTAATCCGTTGCAAGATCATGAATGCATTGGTGATTGATAACTTCGAAAATCTACTCCAACTGACTCCTCAGTCAAGATTTATGTCTTTATACCATGAGTACCTTACCCACGACGTGCACCCTTCACCAGGCATCTCCAACCAAGTTTGCTTCCCATACTTCTGCAATTCCTCTGTCATTTTTGATCTGTCCATGCGACAAAAAATCCATGGAATCCCAGATCACCTATGCTCCGATTCTATTCCGCCGATATTTTCGGCAGAATATGGGAAAGTTGGATCTGATAAAATGTTCTTTACTGACGGTTCATTCATAAACGGGTCCACTGGCTTCGGCATCTTCAATGAAAATTCCAGTGCCTCTTTCAAACTCAAAGATCCTTGTTCCGTGTATGTCGCTGAACTGGGTGCGATATACTACGCACTAGGGATCATTGAAACACTGCCCATCGACCATTATTTTATTTTTTCAGACAGTCTCAGCTCAATAGAGGCAATTCGTTCAATGAAAGTTGATAAACGCTCATCTTATTTCCTAACAAGAATAAGACATCTATTGAGTGTTTTGGTCGAAAAATTATTCAAGATTACCTTAGCATGGGTTCCCTCTCATTGCTCGATTCCGGGGAATGAGAAAGCGGACTCGCTAGCTAAGGTGGGCGCTTCAGAAGGCACACTTTTTGAAAGGCAAATTGCCTATAATGAATTTTTTCACATTCCTCGTCAGGACACACTCGTTAGTTGGCAGCGCATGTGGAGTGAAGATGAGTTCGGTCGTTGGTTACACACGATTATCCCTAAGGTCTCGACGAGTGCATGGTTCAAGGGATTGAATGTAGGTCGTGATTTCATTCGCGTGATATCTCGGCTTATGTCCAATCACTACAACCTAAACGCGCATCTCTATCGCATTGGGCTCGCAGCAAACAATCTTTGTGATTGTGGCGATGGCTACCACGACATCGAGCATGTTGTCTGGTCGTGTATCCGGTTCCATGCTGCTCGCTCTCAGCTCTCTAGAGCACTGAGAGCAAAAGGCAGACAATCGGATATCCTCGTCCGGGATATCTTAGGTAGCCGTGATCCTGATCTTCTGCTTCATCTATACCTGTTCCTCAGATACGCCGATGTCAACGTTTAATGATGTTTCCTTCGTTGTGTCCCTGTTTCATATCCCTCCTATCCGATCTATAAACTTTTACTTAGTCGCGGAAATACATACACACACTCTTTACAGATACACGGCCCAAAGGTTGTGCAGTCCACTGATCATTCAACAAGAGCCAAAGGTTGTATCGCTCATGACAACTCTACACGAGCTGATGTTTGCGCCGGCTAGTGACCATTCTATCCTGGATTCCTCGAGTCGAGAAGACGCACCACGCTAGATATGGGGTACAGACTAGGGGGCGTTGCTGATTAATGGTCAGCTGCATCCCAAAAGGAAGTATCCCGTGTCGGGCACAGGTACAGAGCATTGGAGACAGCAACATCACAATTACGAAAACACTTGTAATACTATCCTCGAGCCAACCGCGAGTAATCGGTTACATATTACTAACATTGTTATAAGGCAAACATTGTCGAAATATTGAACTCCCGGCCCCGTCAGGTTGACGCCATATGAGCCTTAATAAAAATATATATTTTGGATAAAAAAAAAAAAAAATCGGAAGGGATTTCAAATCTTGTCCAGTCGGAAGGGATGTCAAACCTTGTCCATATCGGCGTTGTTTGATATAAGGAAAATATGTTTCAAGTTTACCTTGTTGTAAAAAAAATCTAGACATGCTGTACAATTTACTTTTTAATGGTCTTCTGTGCTGTTTCGTTGTCTGTTCCATCATCATTCATTGAAGAAAGTCTTTCAAACATTGTGAAATTGTTCAATTACACAATGTTACATTTCAAATTTGGAAATGTTTGCCGGAACGTTCTTCGTCTTCCAAGTCCAAATTACCACTTTGAAACCGTGCAAACCAAGTCTGACACGTTCGCTCAGTTGGAGCATGGTCACCATAAACTTCCTCCAAAATGCGATGACTTTCTGCAGCTTTTTTCTTCATATTGAAGTAATCACTCCCCGCAAAAACACTCTCGTTGGTACGAAATTCGACATATTCGTAGTGACAAAAAATTATGTTGTTTACGCCTCAACTTTTTTACATATACTGAAAAGGCGCGCAAAGACAGTAGCTTTCCAACAATTCACTGGAATAATAATCAAGTTACGCCATCTGTTGTAAAACCGAAGAAACTTACCGGTACACTTAATAATAAACTAAGCTCAATGCCGCCAACGCGAATTGCTCGTTAGATACAGTTTAAAGTCAACTAGAAAATGTTCATATAACTTCAAGGTGTGGTGGAATCATTTATTCGAGCATATTTCGATTTGTTTAGCTCTACTTAAACTGCACTATCAAAGAAGACGACTTTTGTCTGACCGCATTATTTTCTTTTACGGAATTTCTATAAATATAAGTTGCTTTTCAGCACCCTGAAGAACGCTTGTTAGAGTCTTTTACGGCTTCTAGATAAAACATGTTCAGATTTTGATGATCTTATGACAGGAATCAATAAATTGGCCGAGATTCAAACCTATGACGCAAAGCCTATAATGCTCCATCAAACCATCTGCTCCTAGATCACTTGAAAATGTAATGCTAGATTACCTCTTATCTTACTACTACAGCAGGATACTCTCAAAGGAATCATTGGAAAATGCAGCTGTCTGGAGAATGTTTTAAACGTATCAAAGATTTGTCCGATTTCATTTAGTCAGTTTATCAGCAATCAAACATGAGCTTTAAAACTCATTTCAGTAGTTCATGTGTTGTACAAAAGCAGCTTTGTATTTGAAGGAACGTTTTCAAAATGGCACATGTTTTTTTCATTTCTTTATCACATCAATTGAGAAGGTCAAGAATTGTGAAAACTCATAAGGCACACTAACTTTTATTTAAAACATGGACAATTCGCGGATTGCGATACAAAAACTTCAAAAGATAATTTAATAAGACAGCCTTCCGGCAGTTGGCTTTTACCTTTGTTCTTTCTTAGCTTTGTTTATTAGTTCCTTCTCTGTTTTCGCCACGAAATTGTTGGAGTAGACCCTCCGCTTCAAGTTTTCCCAGAAATTTTCGATGGGACGTAGCTGGGAGACTGCGGAGCAACATCTATTTTCAAGCGACTCATCACCTCAAGCGACTTTTTCGAGTGATGGGCGGAGGCTAGGTCCGGTCAAAACATCACATCTTCGTCCGGATTATATTTTTGAATGAAGAGGGCAACTTCCGGCAGGCACTTTGTGCTGTGAATATCCCCGTTCACCGCAACTCCCGAACGTAAGAATAGCGGTTTTGACATTTTGACATTTGTAAACTCATGGGTTACTATGATTGATGATATACAAGTGTTCTCATCATAAGGTTTAAGCTAAACGCATGGGAAATTGGTAAAATTTGTAATTTTTTTTAATGCAACCGTTATCAAAAGAAAACTGGTAATAGAACTTAGTGTTCGATTAATTCTATCGATTTTGTGATATCTCTGTTCAAGAAAATTTCCGAACAATTAAATTTTCATTTGTTTATTTATCCGCTTTTCCAATATCAGACAAAAATAAAAATCGACGTAAAAATAAATACAAAAAATACAAGTTTGGCTTACATTCTTTTAAACAGACATAATTGCTCTTCACAGCACGAGTGTATGTATGTATGTGTGTGTGAGTGAATGAGCAAACCGGTAAATACCGGATTAACCACTTAGATGCAGAATAAATCCACCATTCGCATTCGTATGCTTTCATTACTTATCAAATAGTGTACGTTTCGTGGTTTAATGAACTTCGGATTGCCATTTTCACTATTATGTTGCTTGCCTCTTATGAATATTATCTGCTTACTTGTGCAAAAATGATGTGAATCTGTACAACTAGTTTCACTCAGCTTGAGGTTCGGGATCTAGTCTGAGACTACAAAACACAAGACCAGCGGGTAATATAACATGGGAAACTTCTTCCGCATAACTCAAAAGATAGTCAAAAACGAAGAGGAAAACGTGTTTAAAACTAGCTCATTTTCTTCTGATTAAAAACGATGGCACCCTTTTGTTTGCTTGCTACAATTTTTTGTCGCTTGTCTTTCCTTCCATTTTCAGGACTTTTTAAAATACGTTAATTCATAACCGTTCGGCACTTCCAAACATCATCCCACTTCGAGCGCACACATCCCTCGCAACCACTTGTCTAACCTTCCCGCATCTAAAAATAACAGCAAATCCTAAAAAAATAGATGAATTTTTATGAGTGAGTGTCTAACGATTCACCTTTTCGTCTTTTTTTTGTTAAATTTTCTTAATGTGTAAGACTTGTTCTTTTTTATTATTCAAAACTTTTAAAATTACTAAACTTACATCGGTAGAGGTCGTCTCGTCTACGCTGTTTCGCTTTTAACCTTATCTCCCTCCCCATGTGTCTTTATTTAAATGTTATTTCATTAAATTTTAATTTTAACATGTCACCATGAATTGGATTTAATTTTTCAATTTAAGTGTTTTTGCTTTCTCTCTCAGACTATTTCTTGGTATTGATCTTTTTTTTTTTGTTTCTCTACAGGTTATTCTCTCTAGTTATCAAATTTTAAACAGTACAATTTCTATTTTACATGTGTGCTCGCGTATGAATGCCTATGCTTATAACCTGGGTACGGAACGAAAGATGGCAGTGCTGCGAAGAAACATCGGTTCGAGAATTCATTGGAAATAGGTCTGATAGATTCGGAATGTTCATCATTTTCGGAATCAAGTAAAAGGAAACAGCGAAACTTATGCATGTGACAGGAATGTAACATCAGCTATAAACAAACAAATGTTTGGAAAAAGAAATTGCTTTTTTACATTGCACTGCCATCTTGCCTGAAGAAACAAAAGCGGGGAACCATAATAAAAACGCGCAACCACAAACGCCCAACTCGTTCATACCAACAATTATAGATGCGACGAAGCATACGTTATCTGGAAACAAAATTTGTGGAATAAATATATTGACTATTTTTTTCCATGGGTATGGTAAGGGGTGGCTTTTTCCATCTGCTATTCCGATTAAATTGACCCAAATGTGTTCTTTTTGTTTGTGTATGTGTGAACGCATACTTTCTGCACTATCTTTGCTTACATTTTCTTAATATTATTTCAATTTCAAATATTGATTTTTTTTAACTCTAACTTTCAGTTCTATACAAAAAGTGCCGTCTTAGTCTATGTCACTAGATTACATTAAATTTCATTTAAATCCTATTGTTTTCTATTTTGTTGTCTCTCGCATACATTTTTTTATTTGCTTATACCCTAATAATCATAACAAATTTTTATTTTGAGCTTCCCATCTGGTCTTTCGCCTTCGCCTCACGCTGATGGAGTAGATGAACTTAGATTTTCATTCACACAGCGGCTTCCTTTGGAAGTCACTTATGTTGTCTAAATTCAACGAATTTTATCTTTCTGTTTCTACATATCCATTTTAAGTCTGACTTCATCAACATTTCGTTTATTTTGCTCTATGACTGCTTATGTGATGTTTGATTATTTTTAGTGTTTTTGTTTGCTTCGTTTCGTTTTAAATTAGAAATTTTGGTATAAAACACTCACTTTCCTTCGTACAGAGGAGTTATCGCGGTTCGCTGCCGGTTCGCGGTCAGCCTCGGTTTCGATCGGTTCTACCTTCGCACTTGCTTTTGCGTTGCGAGTGCTGCTTGTTCATTATAAACTAGATAACTACAAACTAATAAATTACTTTTGTGTTTCGGTAATATGGGAGTACGAAAGGCAGTACTAAAATTAGATACTAAACTGACAGTCGATTTGTTAAATAGTGGCGGGATTCGTTCGACCGGCTGCTGGTCGAATGTGAGATTCTCGCGAATAGATTTTTGAGAAGTTTGCTGCACTGACTTGTGATTATTGTACATGTTGGGAACCACTCGTGATCGCTACGTGAATCCACCCCTGACAATGACAGCAGAATAGAGCCAAGAAGCATTTTTTTCATTCCATAGTAACGTTCAGTTTAATAAAGACATATCAAAAGTAATCTCCACATTTACGTTTTATTCTATTCGATTTTCCCGTTTCCGCCGCGTAGTTGTCCCTACTCTGCCGTTGGTCCGCCAATGAGCCCAGAGTAAAAGTGAAAATTTCGATAAATTGCGGTACGGAAGTCGCGTTCTTCATCGCGAGTATTAGGCCGAGGACATAGTAAACACGGTGCGGTGCAATGCGATGCGATGCGGAGCGATTTATTGGAGTTCATCGCGTGCTACGACATACTGATCGCTTCAGATCGCGCGTTTTTTGATGTTTCATTCCACTCCATTCTACATTAAATAACCCAGCACAAGGATGCCAGATATGATAACATGTCTTCATTTTGTAAACAGTTGAATTGTAAGATCGTTTTTATCTGTGAATGTGGTAAATGGACAGCCCTTAACGTAACGCTTTCATTTGTAAATTAGAATAAAGTTATATAATTCGTCGAACAAAACGAAAATAACAATTTAACAACTCAATCTTTGTTTTCGTTCGATGAGTTCGATTGTGAAGATATTTATGAAAATCGTCTGGCACCCACCACTTGCGTTCACTCGCGGCAAAACACTCCACGTAGTGATCCCCGATAATCGTTCGATTAATCGATTAATCGAATACTTCCTACAGAAATCGAATATTAATCGAACGAATACTGCGCTGCCAATAATCGAAGCGAACGAATAATTTACGTCGATTAATCGATCCAAACCCAGAGAAAAAAAAGTACGGCCACTGCAGTTTTATCCTGAAAATCAATCATAATCTTTGACGCACCCCTAACTGGTAAATTAAGCTTCGTTTACGAGTTTAGGGGAGCGTAAAAGATAATAATTGATGGGCTTAGAATGAAAGGGGTGTAAGTGATTTGATCGATTCATCTACATCTCTTTTGGTCATAGCTTAGCCTCAAATACATTCCCAGCTGTATTTGGCAATGTGGAAGATAGGTCAGAACCTCACCTATCAGATTCTATAGCAAACTTAAATTGGATCGTTTTTGCAATTGAGTTATTAACTAAAGAAAAAGTTGATGAAGAGAAATCGATCAAGTCACTTACACCCCTTGCATTCTAAGCCCCTCAATTGATTTTCAGGCGGGATGAACACTTTTTCGGCTCCGGATGGCTTTCTAGCAAATAAGAAATATTAGTCTAACGAATTCGTTCTCTCAGTGCGATGATTAATCGATTAATCGATTATTTGGGGCGATTAATCGTATCGAATAACAAACTGCTGAAAAGTATTCGATTAGCTGATGAACGATTAATTTAAAAAATCGGGGATCACTAACTCCACGCACATTGAAATCGCGTTCGCATCGTTTTTACCAAGGCGCCTAGAAGTGTATCCTAAGGTGAGGCCATTTCGTCACTAAGTTGGTCAGGGGAGTGGTATATGAAAACAGTACGGAAGAAAGCAAAAGAGGAACTATTTGCTTGAAGCGCGAAAGAGACAGACTGATCACGAGCGAGCTTTTGCACAAGCGTATTGTGTTTTGTTTACAAACAAAACACAGTAGACTTCCAAGATGTCTGAAGAGTGGTTTTAGCAAGTTGGCCCACCTTAGGATATACTTCTAGGCGCCTTGGTGTTTACTATGTCAGGTCTGGGCGATTTGCATTTGATTTCCACAGACAACAAAAGAGCTGTCCCGCAAACCAAGGCGCGTAGAAGTATATCCTAAGGTGGGCCAACTTGCTAAAACCACTCTTCAGCCATCTTGGAAATCTACTGTGTTTTGTTTGTAAACAAAACACAATACGCTAGTGCCGAAGCTCGCTCCTGATCAGTCTGTCTCTTTCACGCTTCAAGGAAATAATTCCCCTTCTGCTTTCTTCCGTACTGTTTTCATATACCGCTCCCCTAACCGACTTAGTGACGAAACGGCCTCACCTAGTACCATAGACCCGTCTTGCCGCAAACGATCCCGCGCCCGCGCCTGCATCGCATCGCATTCACTATGTCCTCGGCTTTAATCGTTTACCCGTGATTGAGGAAGAAAAAAGAAGACGACGGACGGACAACGTTTTGTAGAGCCCAAGCTAATGAACCACAACTATCAAGCGTGGAAATTTAAAATGGAAATGCTTCTCATTCGGGAAAGCTTTGGAGAGTGATCGTGGACGCGAAACCGGAGCCGGTGACAGAAGCATTGATGGAGGCGGATTCGACAGCTCGTGCTAAGATTGATCTGTACATTGATGACAGTCAAGCGAACTTAGCTCATGTGTGTACCAGTGAGAGGGCTCTGGTACTCGATGCCAGGTCGTCATACGACGTCATACAAGCCGACGTAGGAATGAACGTAACGCTGGCTGATGATGAAAAGGTGGTAGTAGTAGGTATTGGAGATTGGACGATCATTGTTATCAACGATGATGCGGTCGAAATTGCCGTGGTGGATGTGCTGTGCATGCCGAAGCTGACGAGTGGGCTTATCTTATCTTGCAAGTAAAAGTTTCCAAGTGATGTTCAGTGAGAATGATTGCGAAGTACGAGACAAGAAAGGAAACGTAGTGACTGTGGCAAAACGACATGCCGTTGTCTAGGGAGCAAAATGGCGCGAACCCCCTTTCTGAAACCGGCCGATCGTGGATTGAAAGTACTGTTGGACCTAGTGCACACTGACATCAACGGTCCGATGGTGAGCACGCCCAGTGGGATTTACTCGGATGATGTTCGTGTTTCTCTATGACAGAAGTCTACAGCTTCTGACAAGCTACGTGAATCTGCGGCGTTCTGCAAAATCCAAGTTGAAAAGACGCCGCGTCTGCTGCAATCGGATTGCGGAGGTGAATACATCGCGAATGAGCTACAGTTTCCTAAGGAAGGAAGGAATAGCGAGCCAGTTCATCGCGCCATGCTCTTTCCAACAAAATGGAGTGACAGAAAGAAAGAATCGTTATTTGAAGGGAATGGCTTTGTGTATGCTGCGGGATACAGGCATGGAGCAGAATTCTAGGTAGAAGCGGTTTTAGACTAACGCGGAGGGGTTCCCCGTCATTCGACAATAGGTTAATGAACAGCGAGATTTAACGATTACGTGCTTTGATCAGCTACGATCGATTGTGGAGAGCCATCAACATTTGAAGAAGCGACGACTTGCAAGGAGAAGAATGACTGGATGAAGACGATTAACGAGGAATACAAGTCGCCCGTTTCCAATAACACTTGAACTTGTACGGAACGCTATGGGAAGTGATTCACATGCGCCGACCGAAAGGTTTTGTAGCTCCCGGAAAGGAACGCCTTGTGTTCGTTTGGAGTGATAAACCTCAAATATTGTTCTTCAGATGACATGGTCGCGGATATCCGCACTAAACCTCTGACGTTGTTGAAGGTGAAGAGGTTCGCAATGGAATTGGGCCTGGTATCAGTACCAGATTAGGAAGAAGGACGCTCCACGAGGAGTATTGGGGATCCAAGTGAATCGTGAATCCACCCCTATGTATGTATGCGCAAGAGGTGAACCCACCCCTGACAATGACAGCAGAACTGAAAATGAAGAAGCATTTTTGCATTCCATAGTACCGTTCAGTTCAATAGAGCCGTATCAAAAGTAGCTTCCATGTTCACGTTTCGTTTTCGCCGCGTACTTGCCCTAATGTTTGCTTTAAAAAAAATGGACAAAAATTGCCGATTTTTCATAGGTTTACCTTCACACGCACTGACGAAACTACCCATGCTATCTTGGCACTATTGGACAACTATCAGAGCATCGAAAGAAAGTCCGGTTCTGGACGGCCGACGACCCTGAGCGACAAGAAGCTCCAAAAGATGCTGAAGAGGAAGATCGAGGGAAAAGTGGCTACATCGCTGCGTGCGCTAGGTCGGGAGGTCGGTGCAACCGGCCAAACAGTGAAAAAGTGCCTGGCGAACATGGACATACATGTCAGGAAGCGGAAGTCCCGCCCACTCGAAGCTGCAGTCAATGACGAAGCGGTAGCGGCTAAATAAGATGGTCAAGTCGATTTTCCCGGCAAATCTCACCCTGGATGTCAGCCGTTTTTCTCTTCTGATGCTAGAAAATTCCTCTATGAACTTTCAGCAATATTTTTGATCTCACTATGAAACGTTTAGTACGGAATGATGTTCTTCAAGGATAAAAGATCCCATAACATTATTTTCATTTCAATATATATCGAACTACCCGTGTGTTGATGACGGCAATGAACAACTTTATACAAGAGATAAATTATATTGCCAAAATTTTTTATATGAAATAAAAGCGTGGCACTAAAACAAAATAAAGAAACGAATTGAGTGAAGCATTGTTGTTTTGATTTATTTGATTTTTGATTTCTATCTACACACAATGTCCTGCAGGACTGTGTTATTCGAAATTTAATGCGCAAAATTCCTGGTAGAATGCGTTCTCAAAGCATGATTGATGTTTTTGGCTGGAAGGACAGTAACTTGGGAAATTAAACCTGATTTGTTTCGGTTATCAAGCAGTACAGTATGCTGCTACTAAGCGCATCGATAACCATCCATGACTATTGACAGTGAATAGATATCGAATGGTAGTAGTAAATCGTGGCCTACAATTTTTTTTTCATAAGGAATGAGCGAGTGACTGAGATTGTTTCGTAATTTCCGAGATTTTGCTTTCTATTTCCACTAGTTCACTTTGTGATTATTACTTTTTCAGTTCGTAATAAGCTTGTTCATCTATTATATGAAGATTATCGGGGGTAACATTAACAACAATCGCTTCGTCAAAAATACACTACCATTTTGGTTGTATCCGAATTTTCTACTAGACTTCCTGTTTCAGTGAATTGTGAGAATCATATCTTCGAATGGCTCAAACATTTGAGCTATTCAAATCAAGTGCTCCCTTCTGCCTTCTGAAATATTTACAAACGTGGTGCATTATGATGCACCAAAATCGGCTATTGGGTTTATGTTTGTTTTGTAGTAGTTGGTTGGTTGATTGGTTGGTTACGTCTTGTTCTCATTGTAATTATTTTTCTTTTATCGGCCATTGAATGACCTTATGGCAACGCAAGACGGCAAAATTCTTTTCAGCTTACGGATCTCAAGAATGGTAGAAAAAGCCAGCAAAAATTGACGCCGATTCCCTCTTTTACTACGTTCCTCCTTCTCAGCGGCGCTACATCATAAGAATCGATATGGAGGGCAGTTCGAAGGAACGCCGTTTAAAGACGAAAGTGAACTGGACAAGCAGTTGGCGCCACCCTGAACACATGCGAGGCTGTGTTGTCACGTCCCACATGCTAAAGCAGTACCAGCTGAGCTCCCACAGAGAAAACCAAACCACATCTAAAACAAACTTAAAAATCAAACCTTTCTCACAATTCCGTTACCGAATAGAGATCATTATTGGCCTGTAGTCCTCCGCGCTGTAACGATCGATAGTACACGTTCGGGTTTTTGCTGGCGGTTTCCGAGCGTGGATCGTGATGATACTCATGACTGTGGGTTCGATGAGCGCTCCTCTCCCGCTGTTCACGTTCGCGTTCACGTTCTCGCTCGCGTTCGCGTTCGCGCTCACGCTCTCTGTGCTCACGTTCTCGTTCTTTCGCTTCGTTCGAGCGAGTTTTACTGAGGATACTTTTGGGCTGTTGCGGCGGCTGTGTCACAGCCTGCTGTGACTGTTGCTGTGGTTGCGACTGCTGCTGTTGCGAAGGATAGTGATGGTGATGAGGCGCAGCCTGCTGTACTTGGGATTGGGTTTGTGTACTGAATGATGTTATGTTTGACCCCGATCCGCTGTTGTAGTGAGTGTGGTGATTTTTGGGCAGAGTTTGATAATTCTGCTTTTGCTGCTTATCAATATTACTAGATTTTTGGTGCTGCTGTTCGCGATCGCTACTGCCAGAGTAGGATCTATTTCGACTTGATTTTTGATCGTGTGTGCGCTGCTCGTGGCTCGAATAGCCAGCGTTTTGCGTGGGCAGCTGTTCTCGCTGCCATGGCTGCTGGGTGAGTTGATGATACTGTTTGAAATGGAGCTGATTCTGCAGCTGTTGCTGGATGGCGTTGAAGTTGGTCCTACCACCGGCAGCCAACGATACGTGAGCACCAGCTCCGACCGTTCCACCGTAGCTCTGCTGTAACGAAGACGAGGAGGACTGATGCGAGGGAGGTTGAGGTAATGGCTGCTGTGGTCTACCAACGGACGAGACCGACGAGGTTCGGGATTGATAGGTGGATTCATCTTTGTGGCGATTCTTCGGCGGAAGCATTGGTGGTGTTACCTGATGAGAAATATAACTCAACGTTAATGAAGGCATTTATTTCAAGCAACACAAAGAATACAGGAACAACATATGGTCGGTGTTAAGTCAGAGGAGACCATGTCGCAAAATTGAAAATTTCGAGTTATTGATTACATTTGGTTAAGTAATATGTAAGCTACATGCCACATTTATCAGATTTGGAGAATCACGCATACAACAGGAATGACGGATCGTAATTGTTATGATTGATCAACGAAAATCCCTTATAGTATGCAGTCAGAGCGGACCATGTACCATTTACCATGGCGAAATTGCTCTATATCATGTGCAGACAGAGTGGACCATATATCAATCATTTGTATATTGAGTTTAAACAATATCCAAGCGCCGAATTCAAACCGACAAAACATTTTCTTGAAGCTAATACGTACCTTGTTGAAATGTGCTTGAACCCGTTAGTGTAAAATGTGCACATTCTGAGTATATTAAAAATAAACTTGGTCCACTCCGACTGAACGGATCAGTGAAAAATGCTGGTCTTCAGTGTGAATGATCGCAAAATATACTATTTCAGAGGGCGAATAAGGCTATCGCTATCGCTACAATGAATTCAAATTTGACGATTCTATTGACGAATGGGAAGTTTATGCTTAACATGTTTGCCGTGCAATCCTATTCATGCCCGCAGTAGATGGCAGAGACTATTGTGCTGAACGCAAACAAATGTTTATACAGTTCCAAACTCACAATCCTTCTCGCTCTAATTTTCATAGCAGAATGGCACACTTTGACTCACAACTGTTAATTGATTGAGAAATATTTCAAAATTGTTCAGTCATAGTGAACCAACTCTTAGAAAATGCTTCATTTGGTTCAGTCAGAGTGGACCATATACGTATAAGCAGCCAAATAACTTGCCTTTACAACTATCATACGTTAAAGTATTGCCAGAGAGTAGCTAACATTTCTGAGAACAGTATTGAACGAAAAAATTAAATGCTTTGAAAATTGCAGAGCGTTAAACTTTATGTTCGTTTTTCTCGAAATCATAAAAATGCCACATGGACCGGTCTGACTTCTCACCGACCATATGACAAACACGTTGCAATGTTTAGTATTCTCGTACAGCAAATCCACATCAATCCACATATACGCTATTAATTTTCGTTTACAATACAATCGAAACAATACGGAAATCAAATTAATCACAAACAACACTATAAGCATTGGGAACAAATGGGAATGCCTCAACAAACTGATCTTACCCTTACCCTGTCCCATGATGGTGTCTTTCGGGAACACATGGAATGGATTTAAGAAATGGCACTTGAAAAGCTAATGTTTTTGCAAATATACCCAAACTCATTCGCATTTTTGGCATATGCTCACAGAATTAGCTCCCCGCTCAAACGGTTAAGTCAGTTCTAGTTGACTTTTGTGTGTGTGTGTGTGTATTTTTTTAAGGGGATCGTACAACGCTTGCGCAGTGTTCGTGCCATCTGCTGATGCTAATGTTGCACGGACGCGTTATCAGCCGTCTTCGAAGAATCCAAGGGTTGTATTTTTTGGTCCAAAATTAAACCGTTGAAAACTCTTCATATTTCGAGAGATTTTGTGGGGGAAAATCCGGTGGTTTCGATGCATAAAGAGAAATCGAACAAACTGCATTTAAAAGCACCGACTTTTAATATGGTGAACAAGACTGTTGACCACGAGGTTTTTAATTGGGAGTATCACATTTACATCCCTTTTTGAGATGTGGATATAACGGCGTAGTCTCCAACGTGAGTCTGAATGGTGATGAGCTGAAAAAATGCGTCGGGTTGTTTCAAAAACTAAATAATTGGAGTTTGTGAAGATTCTGGATGTTAGGCAACTGCATTCAGGATGTTTGGAAGACAAAAAAAAGTTTATAAGCTTTCACACTAGTTTCGGATAACTTACGCTGACTCAGTTCTCCTAAACTGTGTGAAGGTAGTTTTTGGGCGCCAAGCACAGCTCATCCTTCGAAAAACTTCTCCGAATGATGCTTTAGTGCATTAGGAAATTGTTGGTGAAAATGATCCTTCGAATGATCAATAAGTCGAGATAAATAATTCGCTATCAAGTACATAGCTTGGGTTTCACAATTACAAAGAAACAAAACGATTTTCTAGCGCTGCTTTCCACGTATATTCAACTACCCTTAGCGCATAAGGACCAACTGGCTCCAGTAATTCTGAACATTAAGGGAGCTTTGGTTTCAGTTTCCATAGAGCGTCCATTTGAACGAATTTTGAATAACTTGTTGTGAAATTTTTTGTCAGAAAAGCGAATGAACTTCACCCCTGGGCAACTAACAACCTCCACAAATAGTTATATGATTCTGCCCCAAGGTTTATGTCTCAGCCCTCTTCTTGATAATTACAATTTTACTTGAAGGCAGCTCCGAGCCAAGCTTTTGTGCAGAAACATTACCCAAATATTGAACTTCAAATACCTTGGGGTCTGGTTCGATTGAAAATGCACTTGGAATACCCATATTACGTATTTGATGCAAAAATGCCAAGAGGTCAACTTCCTCCGCTCGATTTGCGACAGATGGTGGGAAGCTCATCCGGGAGATTTCATAATGATTTATAAAACAACTATTCTATCTATTCTAAAAGACGGCTCCTTCTGCCATCTCTCAGCAACTAAGCAACTAACTTTCTAAAATTGGGAAGAATTCAATATCAATGTCTGTGTATAGCTCTTGGCTGTATGCACTCAACACATAACGTTAGTTTTACCAATTATTGCGTCAGAGTTCCCTATTCAGTTGGTAAACCGATTGCGACACTGGAAGACTTGGGCGATAGTTTCTTTCAATTATTCTAAATGCTTCTTCGAGAGCGTGGATCAAAGGTTTGGACGTAAATAATGACTTCATCCGTGTAATGGCAATGTACGGATAATTACGCACCTTTTGAATATTCTTGAGGCTCGAGGAAGACAAACGTAAATCTCAATGTTGCCTACCTTCGACAGCCAGTCGAACACATTCACATTTAGGTATTGTCCCTGGTCATAATAATAGTTCGTGTGGCAACCCTCGGTTGAGACAACGATACCCCATTTCCATTTCCCAAACCTCACCAGTTCCTAAAAAAACGCTGCCTCTAACCTAGAGTAAACCGCGATTAATCGGACGAGTCTTACTAAACGAAGATTTAGGATGAAATTGTGTGAAAAAGCATTGAATTAGCGACTCCGCGATGCCACTGCGATTCAGCCTTACAAATGCACAAATTGGAAAGAAAAACCTTCCCGACCGTTTCAAATTGTTTAATTATAATATTATACGAATTACTGAATGACCACCTGCTCACCTTGGGCGGTATCGAGGGCTTCTGCTGCGCCTGCGAAGGATGGTGGTGATGATTCTGTTGCTGCTGCTGCTGCGATGTCGGCTCCTTTATTGTTAGCGAGCTCTGCTGCTTGCTCGGGCGCTGCAGCGATCGATACTGATTGAGCGTGGCGGCGCAAAGCGGTTGCTGATTGTTTTTCATGTTCTGAGCCGAGGTCGGAATTTCTGGCAGTGGTTGGTTGATGATAGAAATGTTGCTCTTGGTGGTGGCCGTAGAGGCTGACGATGGTGGTGGACTGGCGAACGCCGATGCGACTACTGTCTCCTGATACAGCTGGTTGCTGCTGGACAGCGAACGATGATGATGCTGTTGCTGCTGCTGCTGCTGCTGTTGAGTCGACTGAGCTGACTGCTGATGATGATGGGATGTGTCAATGCTGTAAACGGTTGGATGCTGGTGTTTGTTATCTAAATTGCTTTCCTTCTTCAGAATCGAGGTGGTGGTTGTTTCTGTGAATCCACTTGGCTTCTTGTATGGTAGAGTAGCACACGAGTACGATTGATTGTAGTCTTTCGAGACAGTAGAAATGTTCAACTTAGGCTGGTTCGATACTTGGCGGTCCGGTCTGTCCTGCAGCTGGATGTGCTGTTGTTGCTGCTGTTGATGAGATTGTTTGAACTGTGTTTGGTTCTGGGCTACCATCGGTTGCTGCACGTTTTTCAAGTGGGGACTCGGGCTGGTGCCGCGTCCTCCTCCAGCTGCACCAATGGCTAGCGAACCTCCGTAACGTCCCCCATGACGCAGAGTGGCACACTTATTGACGTTAGCCGTCATTGGGTTGATCGTGTTCCGGATAGCCTTCGGACCAATACTGACATATTTCGGGTCGAAGCGATTGAAGCCGTTGTTGCTAATGTCACGAGGATCTTTATCGGAGAGATTAGTTGTCGATGCTGTCAGTTTTATATCTGCAAGCGGACCATTCGCGTTATACGGTTGAGGTGACGTGGGCGTTTCGAACTCACCTAATTTATTGCTGCCTGCAGACACATTGCAGGCAGGCGATTCTCAGTAGAAATCGCTCGATTCAAGCGTTTTACATTGTTTACTAAGCGTTGCATATTTGCCATTATTTGGCCCGGCAATATGGGTCTGTTGCGAGGGCAATCGGCCCAATGTGTGATGCCCGGAGGCTCTGTGGGAATAAAAATTCAAAAAAGTGGTAAGTTTTGTGGACCGTCTTACACTGCGCGGTGGAAATGTGTTTTCGCGTGACATCTGAATCGTTGTTGGCGCATGTTTTTGTGTTCATTCAGTTTCTATTCAGTTTCTAGATGGGTTGTGATTATGGAGGAAATATGCAGGAAAATAAAATATACCAGTAAAACAACTATGGACGGAAGATATATAAAAATCTTGCATGTTCTCTAGAATGTGGATATACAAATGATAATTTTTTGTGCATTATGGAAGGCATGTCATGAAAAAGCTTTTAGGTGATACATTTTACCATCGTTTTTCTGCAAATAATCCTTGCATCTCTCGTGCATCATCAACCGAGTGTGGAAAAAGAAAATACGTAAGAAACTAACAACGACACATCGCTTCAGAACAAAAAAAGTCCAACCAAGAGTGGAGAAGATAAGAAATAAAATATAAAAAGCCATGCCTGTTGTTATCATGCACCACAACATTATAATCTGGTGGTGGTGACTCTTCACCACTGTAGGATGCCAACCCGCGCAATCCGTGTGTGGTTCCGTTGCGGCCGCTGCTGGGGATAGGGCCAGTTGTGCTACCATTGCTGGTTGCCGCCTGAGCGTGCAGCAACGTCCGGTTCACCGTCATCGTTCCCGAAGTGATAGGTGCTGAGGGAGAAGCCGTTACTGCTCCCGCAGGGAACAGTGGAGCAGTTTCTGATTTATCCTCAATTGGTCTCCTGAAAAGACGAATGAAGTTAGAAATAATCTAAACACATCTCATTGTACCACTTACTTCTTTGTCAAATAGATCCACGTATGTGAATCAACGCACACCAGCAGGCTGAGAATGGCGGCCGCAACCAAGCTGGCCAGCAGCATTAGTGTCAACCCCAGAAGGCCTCCTTCGCACAGACCTCGCGTTGCATTGGCGTAATGTTCCATCACGGTTCTCCGGTCGGCCATCGCCGAAAGCGCTATCAGCTGCCGTTTGCTGTCATCCAGTTCTCCGTTGAGACGGCTAATCTTCGAGCTCATCTCGAATCGCGGATACAGATCGATAGCGATTCGGTTTACCGTTTCGAGGGATTCTTTCGCTCGATCGACATAATCTTTCGATTCGTTAAGCCGCAACACGTATCGATTTGTGCCCACCGAGCTGCAGTATGTGTATTGGACGTCCTTTAATTTTTGCTGCAAATAGAACCAGTGGGAAGATTTATTTATTTTGGTATTCATTTGCTTTCAAACTTCGCTAAGAACACAATTTCATTTCAACGAGAACAATTATGAACCGTAGTGAGTATAGACATACAAACTATACGTTACTATTCCTCGCGCTTTCGTTTTAAAACAAACCCACGAAAAAAAGCACATCGGATGAATTGAAGTAAATATACACTTTCAAATGGTAAAAAGCATAGTAACATATATGCATTGCACCCCACCACAAAGACGAACGTATCCACTAAAAAATAAAGGACAGCATCAAAACTGAGTGACTGAGGTAATGCTTTTGAAGCCACCATTTTATTTTTTTTCAACAAGTAAATTTGGGGAACGAAATCTATTATTTTTACGAAAATTTTTTAGACTTGTAATGAACCAATAATAATCTGGATGATCCAATTTAAGTGAATTATGAACCGTTTTGTCCGATAACACGATGTCATTTTCTATTATACTCCTCCTACAGGAACCTCGTTCCTGATGACAAAATTAGTCAATCATCACAAGAAGACGACTTTCTTGCAGCTTTTGAGTAGCAAAACATTTTTTTTTGTCTTCTTCATGAACAGCTCTTCAGTTCAGTTGTCAGTGTCGACGTCTGGTGGCAACTTTCAATTTGGGTCCCAAACTCGATAGTGTAATCTTTATCAGATTAGAAGACACGAAGCCAGTTTTAAAATGCTAAAATTCAAATGACATTGTTTACCCTTTAAAATTTCCTTTTTACATAAATTTCCTAGGACTTCTACCAAAACTCGTCATTATAATATCAGATTATTTTCAGACACAATTCTCGTTCAAGATTTTTCAATCACTTGCAAATAACATGTTTCTCCGTCACATCGAATAAATGTTCGATACAGAAAACATGATAGAATGAAGATAGTCCGTAATCGGATAATTCCTTCTTCGTGTTTTGCTCCTATCAACACATTCGGCGATCCATTTTTATTTATATAGATAGAAGAAGATATAGGAGTACGTTTTATCACATTTAAATCCATTTCCACTTTCGTTGGCGTAAACATCAAATGGACTAAACAATCCTTATAATCATACCATCATAGAAACATTTCTCGTACCCAAAAACCCTCACATCCCAATTTTGGGTTCGTTTGTTTGAATAATTCTCGAGTATTGCTGAATTTTGTGTTTCATTTGCATGTCATTTGCCCTTAGAAAGGGGGAGGAGTGTCTATCCAACATAGAAATATTTATTGCACTCTAAAACCTCCACATGCCAAATTGCTTTATTGATTCTCTAGTTATGCGAATGTCAAACCACTATAGAAACATTTATTGCCCCTTAAATTATTATTATTCATTGATTCTCTAGTTCTGCAGCATCCCACCCTTAGAGAGGGAGGAGGAGTGTCTATACGCCCTAGAAACGTTTCGTGCCCTCTAAAACCTTCACATGTCAAATTTGGCTCCATTTGCTTGATTAGTTTTCGAGTTATGCAGAAATTTGTGTTTCGTTTGTATGGCAGCACTCCCCCCTTAGAGAGGTAGGGAGTGAAGGGGGGGGGGGAGAGTGGAGAGGGAGGAGTGTATATCCAACATAGAAGCATTTATTGCAAAAAATTGTATTTCATTTGTATGACAGTACCCCCCCTTTAGATAGGGGGGAGCTCTGAGCTCTGTTTGTTGAAGTCTCGTCAAATATTTAAATTCATGAAATCAAACTCATCTTAAAAAATATATATATCCTAGATTGAAGTGTATTGCTGTTCTCACATAATGCATATAACGATTGTGACTTAATGGTTAAAACTAATCAATTTAATTGATGATTACAAGGATTTCCCAATAGTGTCTTTTCATCTAAATCAATTCTGAATGAATAAATAAATGAATATTTGGGGGACTTCGAAAATGAGAGCGTTACGTTGAAGGCACAATATTCAGCAAAAGAAGCAATCACACGGAAGTTGTATAATACATAATACATTGCTTGTATTGTGATATGATTTGTATTCCATTTCCATAAACAAAATATCTGATGCATAATTTTTGCGTTCGCTCATCCTTTCTCACAACACACATTTCTCGTTTGAGAAATTGTTGAGTAAACATCGTTTGCCAGTGCGCGTAGAGGGGAAATTCCTTATTAACACATTAAGGACCGCGCGTTTTGAGGCAAACTTGAACGCTTCATTTGTTCAGATTCCACGAATGAGATCGTTTCCTTCGATGTGGATGAGACGAAGGCGAGCCATCGGTAGGCCTTGTTAGATTCTTGGCAAACCAAGGATTTAACCTTCAAGTGTAGAAAACACGGGTTATTTCGTGATCCATCCGTAACAGACGGAACGCGAAACACGAGAAAACTCGTGAGCGGTCCGCAAAGTGTAAAGATTCATCGCACCTCTAATAAATTGTCAAAAGACGTGGTCTTACGTTGATCGCACTTGATTGAAAAACTCCAAAACAAATGTATTTGGTCGCAGTATTATATGGATAGAAAACATAATAAACTCTTTCTCTTGAATGTTATTTTCAATTCTAAGGGAACTGGCAGATTATTTTTCAGCAACGATAACATTTTTCCAGATTGTCCTCGATACTCGAAGCCCACCAGTGGTTAATTCTAACTCGATAACCACCTGTTCATTGCACTTGATTGAAAAATCACAAAACCAAATGTATTTGGTTGCAGTGTTATATGGATAGAAAACATTAAAATAAACTCTTTCGCATGAATGTATTTTTCAATTCCAAGGGGAACTGGTAGGTTATTTTTCAGCAACGATCACATCTTTCCGGAATCTTCTCGATGCTGGATGGCAACCAAACGAAAATAGTTCCGCGCGTGTATGTGTGTGTGTGTGGTGGCTGCTCCGATGTCTCAAGCGCAACCGTTTGTGGCATCACTCTCCTCCTGTTGGATTTCCTTCTGGCCTAAGGTGCACAAACAGGCTCTTGGTGACATCGTTCATCAGCGCTTTCATGATAAACGAAGTCAGATTCACCACAACATCGATAAAATGCTCCAATCGCTGTTTAATTATAAATGAGTGGATTTCCTAGTGGCGCTCGCTTATATACCGATTGGTGATTTCAATAGCCTGTTTTGAAAGCAATTTTAAGGCTATTGAAACAAGTTTTTGGATGAATAAAAAAATATTTCTAATTTATTGTTTTTTTATAGTAAATAATCCCTTTTAATATGTTTGTCCTGTTATACCGTCATGTTCATGATATTTTATAAATTTGCTTATAATTTCCAACAACTTTTCCGAATACATCATTATGGTTCATTTTTTGACTCAAGTGTGACTTTTGAAAAGGTAGTATCGATTTTAGTAACAGAAATCTTTGATAATTTATATCTCAAAATATATGAGTCGTACCGAAATAGTTCGAAGTTCGAAGTTTCGAAAATTCCTAAAAATTCGATGTTCCACAAATTTCGTCAAAAATAGTTTTACCATCTTGGGCCCAATTTTTAAATTTTCTACATAACTTGTATTTTATATGAAAAAATTTAAAAAAAATATAAAAAAATACATATTTTTTGATATCGCAAATTAAAATTTTATTTTGTAAATAAAAAAAAAGAGTGCTAATTTTTCTTCTCAGTGTATTTTTTTTTTCAAATCAAGCCAACAATACTCTATAACTCTTTCTAACACACTATTTCGGTATGACTCATATTTTTTGGGATCTAAATTATCACAGATTTCTCTTACTCAAATCGATACGCCCTTTTCAAAAGTTACGCTTGAGTCAAAAAATGAACCATGATGATGTATTTGGAAAAGTTGTTGGAAATTATAAGCAAATTCATAAAATTTCATGAACATGACGGTATAACACGACAAACATATTAAAAGGGATTATTTACTATAAAAAAGACAATAAATTAGAAATATTTTTTTTTACATATTTCGAGAATGGCTACATTTAGAAGGAGATTGATAATAACCTTTTTTGTTTTAAATCACATCAGGATTCATAATTTGTGGCTAAAAATGATTGTTAACATACAAAAATTCGAAGTTTCGAAAATTCCTAAAAATTCGATGTTCCACAAAGTTCGTCAAAAATAGTTTTACCATCTTGGGCCCATTTTTTAAATTTTCTGCATGACTTCTATTTTGTAAATAAAAAAAGAGTACTATTTTTTTTCTCAGTGTACATTTTTTTCATATTCAACCATCAATACTCTATAACTCTTTCTAAGACACTATTTAGGTACGACTCATAGTTTTTAGGATATAAATTATCAAAGATTTCTCTTACTCAAATCGATACGCCCTTTTCAAAAGTTACGCTTGAGTCAAAAAATTCCCAATTGTTGTGGAAAACTCATATTTCCTCTAACCCAAACGGAATACACCCTTTCATTCGAATCAAAAATACTCATGTTTTGTCATTCGTCGATTTTATTTGGAATTGCTGTATAGCTTGATTACATATTTAAGGTTAAGTACATTGAAATAGGAAGAGGTAAAAGCTGACATTTTATTTTTAATAAAAGATTAAAATACAATCCCACGGATTTCTGTGTATTAAACGTCGTTATTTAATAAGTTCTTTAGTATTTATATTAAGAGGATCTGTACTCGATTATATACAGTTTGCATTTTTTTATATTTCATATGACTTATTTCAAGAAGAAATGTGATATTTCGACGTTAAGGTGGTGGTTTTGAAGCTTTTTGAGATAATCTTTTGTTGATTTTATTCAATTTTCTTTTTCTTTTTTAAAACAGCTTAAATGTAAAGAAATTGACCCAAATTACGGATTTTAAACTGTATTTTTATTTATAGAAAAAAAAATATCTCTATATTTGTTTCTTAAGTTTTTAAAAACATGTACATCAGCACTACTTTTGAGGTGATTTTTTGAACCGAGCTGTTGTCAACCCGTTATGGCCAGAGATGAAGTTTGAACCTTCTTAAAACAAAAAAGAAGAAGAAGAAAAAATTATTACTATTAATTATTAAAAAATTAGTACCTCGATTTGATTATTTTTTTTACCACTGTGTACCCTAGTGGTAAAATTGTGAATTAAACTATTGTCATCCCAATATAATTAGGGATTATAGGTTCAACTTTGTGCTCCCTTGGCCGAGTGGTTAGCGTCATAACTATCATGCCGGGTGTTCGGGTTCGATTCCCGTTCTGGTCGGGGGAATTTTTCGTCAAAGAAATTTCCTCCGACTTGCACTGTGATCACGCGTATTCTAGAGCTTGCCACTCAGAATGCATTCAAGGCGTGTTATTTGGCATATAAATCTCAACTAAGTACTAATAAAAATGACGCAAGTAATACTACGTTGAGACGGCGAAGTTCCTCTAGGAACGTTAGTGCCATTGAGGAAGAAGAAGAAGAGGTTCAACTTTGGATAAAACACAATGTCTCTAAAACATTCCTGAGAAGTTATAATTTTTTTACGTTTTGATTTTTCCTGAACACTGTGCGCCCTAGCGGTGAAATTATGAACTGAACCATTGTCATTCCGATATTGCCAGAGATCATAGGATCAACTTTGCTGATGACGATATGTTTTCCGAAAGCATTCCTGAGGAGTTATAAATACCACTGCGCGCCCTAGCGGTGATATTGTGATCTAAACCGTTGTCTTCTCACGATGGCCAGAAATCCTAAGAACAACTTTTCTCATCAAGATTTCAATAGCGGCGTTTACGTCTTTTTTATCCGAATCTGCGTTCTTGTTAATATTCTAGAGCATATACTACAACTGTCATCATTTTTTAAATCTTAATAAACGGCGGTAGGAACGACGCGGAAACACTGTGAACATGGATTTCATGATTTTTTTAAAAAAAAATTATTTATTACCGTCTCGAATTGTTTATAATTCCACAGACTGAATCCTCATATTAAATTCTTGATCCTATTTTTAAAAACAGTTTTGGACACGTTTAAATCGAATACAGCACAAGCACTATTGAATTCACGGAAATAGTTCTCTAAGGGTTGTGGAATCCATAGGAAGTCCTATGGCGATTGATAAACAACAAATCTCGCTCACGTAGTTGTCGGAATGGTACATAGAATAATAAATTATATAATAAGGATGGACAGTCAAAATTTTCATTTGATGGATCAAACACAAATATTTTTCGAAGGTTGGCACGCCTAGAAGCTAACGATTCCAACGCGATCGTCCTGCAGCGGATCGAATAGTCGGGGAGATTGTCAGGATCTATCCAAGGGAGTTGTCGGAGAGCATATCTAATGAAACTACGCTGAACTCTCTCCATTCGTGTGATTTGGGTGATGTGAAACGGAGACCACACGCAGGCAGCATACTCCAAAATGCCACGTACTAAAAGAGCAGTATAGTGATTTGATTGCGTAAACATCTCTGAAGTTATTGGTGCACCGACGAACAAATCCAAGTGTCTGAGCTCGATTTCCGTTGATAAAAAGTTAGTGAACGTCATAAGATTAGTCATTGTCGATCGTTTACTGACCCAGCCATGTTGATATTCAGATATTATCGGTTGACATGCGATATATAAAATGTTATGAACTAGTCTTTCGAATACTTTTGCCACGCAACATAGAATTGAAATGGCTCGGCATGATTGGATTGATTAGAGCCTGATTTGAAGATCGGACATATTGAAGCTGTTTTCCACTGATGCGGAAAAGTGCTGTGACGTAGCGACTTATTGAAAATTATTGTCAATGGTATCTGCAGAGACGTAGCGCATTCTTTCAGGAACAGTGGCGGAAGTTAATCGGTTCAAGAACCTTTAGACACGTCCAGTTTACTCAAGGTAGATGAGACATCGTGCTGAGATATTTCAAACAGCGGTAAATTCAAATCGAAAACGGGACAATTCCTGAGACTGTCAGGCGAGAATGCTGGTGAAATGGTGCTGTGTACCTTCTCGAAATGATCTGCGAACAGCTTTGCTATTCCTACCGGGGAATCAGCACTATTACCGTTGAAAGTCATCTCGGCTGGGAATCTTGAGTGCTTCCGATTGCGGATAAACGTCCAAAAATAGGAGGAGTTTCGCTTCGTAGTCGTTTCCAGGTGGGCGATGTAATTCTGAAATGATGCGGTTTGAAGTTCGTGATAATGAGTCTCAATTGTGCGAAGATTGTAACGATTTGCATCCGTTCGTTCTTGAAAATAACGCTTACGGGATTTGCGGACAGCGTTCCGAAGGTGCTGCAGCTCAGATGGCCACCAAGCGTGCTTGTATGGGTGTCTCGTGAATCGTCTACGTGGAACATGCTCATTCAAGACTGTATTCAGAGTCATAGAATATACGTACCGTCTCGTCGGTATCCTTACCGAGAAACAACAAAGCCCAGTCGATAGCAGATACAGCTCTATTAAGTTCTGCAAAGTTGCAGCGTCGAAAATCAAAGTCGTAGGTTTGGATTGTGTTCCCAGGAGGTTGCTGGAAGTTGTCGTTTACATCAATGCGAAGAACAAATGGCATGCGGTGACTATCGATTCTAAGTAGGGGAGATGGAGGCACGATTAGTTCAACTACGCTAGGATTGCTGACGAATGCCAGGTCTAGAAGGCGGCCGTTTGCGTTTGATAAGCTGTTGATTTGAAGGAGACCGGTGGCAACCATTGATTCGACTAGCATAGTTTCTTGTTCAGATGAAGCATTCGTTGGCAATAATCCGTTAACGTCTTCATCTTTCTGCCATATTAAGCGGGATAGATTGTAGTCTCCCACGACGACGGAAAATTCAATTCTCATGTGTTCTACAATTACATAATAACAAGCTTCGTTCGAGAGTGGAAATGGATTTTATTGTGATAAAACGCACTTCTAAAGGGTGTGTCACATCAAATTGCATCACGGAAAAAACGCTGTAGAAATTTAATTTTTAGGAATTATATCTTCAGCTTTCGCTTATAATCAGATAAGAGTGTATAGATCACGTTGGCCATGCTTCACTGTCAATTTTTCGTAAATTTGGAAAAATGTCGTCGAACGAAAAAGAGCGTCGTGAAATAATCCTGTGCACTCATTTCGAGAATCCGGAGTTGTCACATCGGGACATCGGTAAGATGCTGGGAATCGCCCAATCCTCGGTCAGCAGAGTACTAAAACGATACTTCGAGAACTTAACCATCGACCGGAAGGTGAAGAACGGCAAAAATGGATGCTCCGTCAGTGATAAAGATCACAAGCGCGTAGTTAAGCAGTTTAGACGTGATCCGAGAAGTTCGGTCCGGGATGTCGCCAATAAGCTGAATTTGTCAAGTTAATTCGTCCAGCGGACCAAGCAGCGGGAGGGCCTGCGTACATACAAGGTTCAGAAGGCTCCTAACCGTGACGAAAGGCAAAACATGGTGGGGAAGGCGCGAGCCCGGAAGCTGTACACCGAAATGCTGACCAAGCCGCATTGCCTGGTAATGGACGACGAAACCTACGTCAAAGCGGACTTTCGTCAGCTGCCGGGCCTGTTGTTCTTCTCCGCAGAGGACAAATTCAGCGTTCCGGGGGAGATTCGCAAGCAGAAACTATCCAAGTTTGCCAAAAAGTACATGGTGTGGCAAGCGATCTGCTCTTGCGGAAAGCGGAGCGCCCCCTTCGTGATGACCGGCACGGTAAACGGGCAGGTTTACCTTAAGGAGTGCCTACAGAAGCGCTTACTACCGCTATTAAAGCAACATGAGGGCCGGACCATTTTCTGGCCGGATCTCGCTTCGTGCCACTATTCAAAGGGCGTGTTGGAGTGGTACGAAGCCAACGGGGTCACCTTCGTGCCAAAGGAAATGAACCCGACCAACGCGCCGGAGCTTCGCCCAATAGAGAAATATTGGGCGATTATGAAGCAGGCCCTCCGGAAGAACCCAAAAGTTGTCAAATCGGAGGCGGACTTCAAGAGAAAATGGATTTCTGTTCAAAAAAAACTACAACCTGACGTTGTACAGAACCTTATGGACGGGGTAAAGAGGAAGGTGCGAGCATACGGGCTTGGGCTCGAAGTATGAATAAAAAGAAAATGCCAAAAGTTGTTTAATTGTTTTTATTTTACTGTCTAAAATTTTCAAAAGGATCGGTCTACTGGGCGAATTTCTACAGCGTTTTTTCCGTGATGCAATTTGATGTGACACACCCTTTATATCGTCTTGTATCTATATAAATAAAAATGGATCGCCAAATGTGTTGATAGGAGCAAAACTCGAGAAAGGAATTGTCCGATTTAGGGTTGTCTTCACTCTATCTTATTTTCTATATCAAACATTTATTCCATGTAACGGAGAAACATGTTATTTGCAAGTGGATGAAAATCTTGCACGAGATTTGTGTCTGAAAATAATCTGATATTATAATGTCGAGTTTTGATAGAAGTACTGAAATTTTATAGTAAAAAATAATTTTAAAGGGTAGATTAGAAGATCAATCAATGAACAGTTTTGCGATTAGACCCATGAACGTGCGCTTAGTAAGAAAATGTGGATGTGATACAAAAATAAATTTTGGGCGGGAAGAAGTTTGCCTGGTTAGCTAGTGTTTAAATAAACATTCAAGATAATCTCTTCGGCCGTCCGCACACGTGTCAACTGAAAACCGACTTCAACCTGACGAAGGTTGAAAGCATGTGAAATCAAATGGGAGTCCGCACACGGGACAACTAGTTGACAAGGTTGACTCAACCTGTTGGATGCAACCTAGCATGTCGAGTTGCCGCTGTTTGAGGTTGACAACATTTTCGTTAAATTTTTGTTCGCGTCATTTTCTGTGGTTCGTTGAAAAGTTGCCAGATCATTTTTTTGTATATCTGCGTAAATTTATTTAATCAAATAAAAAATTTTTTTACAGAAAATTAAATGTGTGCTCGTTATGCATTTGAGTTTTACTATATTATTGTATTGATGACAATATGGGTATCAAATGAAAGGGATTGAAAAATCCAGTTTGTCTGCCGCTACAAATTGACTAATATACTTTCTAAAAAAATATTGATTGGAATATGTGCATTAAATGAATAGCCTTGGCTTAGAGAACACACTACATTATGAACAATATAAATCCAAAAAGGTCGTCGCTACAAAATGGCAAGCCTGTATTATTTTTACGTTCAATCACAATGAAACCGATTAACTTGAAAATATTTTTTTACGTATTTTATTTGCCTACACATATTGACCCTTTGCGATCGTAATATATTATGACATAGCAGTGAAGCATAACATGTAAGATTATGAAAAATAGAGAAACTTAAGATAAGTATTTAGTAAACAGTGTGTTTTAATCTGATGTTTTCAATAATAGTATAATTCACGAAGGAGAATCCCAGCATCATGACTATTCTCTTATTTTCCAGGTTAATAATCTTTATTTTGTACCGTTATCGTCTATTCAAAAGAGCTCCATATTGATTCGTGAACAGGTTTATGATACATTAAGATTTATTCAGAAAAATGGTAAACTAATATGTGGTTGCATAAAATATAATATTAGTTCGGCTCCTTGCTGTGGCGGCTGAAAGTCACACGACCGCAAATGGTTAATCGACTCATAGAACACATTTTATCTTTTGTAACCACAACTTTTAATTGTTTAAAAATTTCACACATTTTTCTTATGACCATTTTTCCTTTGAAAAATTTTAGTCTGTATCTGCTCTAATAATCTATTTCTATATTAACCCCTTCGTGTACGATTTAATGTTCAAAAGAGCGGACCGAATGCAAACGCTTCGATGGGTCACGTATCAAATTATTCCACTACTCTGGGGAGCGTCTTGGCGCCTTGTAATATGCAAGCGTACAACGAAAGAGACTCGATGTTGTACGTTTTGGCACAATCATTTCACATCGAGTAAGACTCGATGTTGTACTTGAAAGGATTAAGTAATCTATACATGTATTTTATGATTCAAATGCTTTTAGTTTCGACTAAAGTTAGTAATAGATGAATGAATTCTATGAATATGAATTTCGACATAAATTCATATATTCAACCACATGAACATAATATCATAAAACAACATGAACATGAAATAGATTCTGTTGCTGAACAAAAATATTTGTTTTAAGCAAAATTATTTTTTTCAATTCACTTTAGCAGTTTATAATTTTTATGTGCGGAAAAATATGAAATTGTCGGTCTTAAAAATCTGCACTACAAATTGAAAAACCATGTAAACAGATTAATCTCCAAACCTGGCATCCCTGGCATCCCTACTCATTCTGAAGCCGGGTTCAGACGGTGCGAGCAAGCATACGAGTCGGTCTAGTCAGTTACTGCAGTGCAGCTACTCACACCGTGTGAACACATCATGCCAGTTATTGTCATGTGTGATCCGGCGTGCGAGCTACTTCAAAGTTTTTTGAATTTACTCGCACTCGCATGCTTCAAAACGTCAAAAACAGAATTTAGCGTTCGAATCAGGGATGCCAAATGTAAAGAAATGTCTCTATTTTTAAGATATTTGAAAATATGCGAAGATATTTATAGACTTGAAAATTATTGGAAAAACAAATAAAACCCTCATAGTTTCTTAACGAAATCATTGTTATTCTGTTTTGCACGCTGGCGGGGCACGCTTTCTTTTTGAGATAGTTTTCTGGAGAATGTCTAATATAGAATCATTATCAGGCACAATTTTCATTCAAAATTCACTCACAACTTGCGAAAAAAAGTAAGGTTCTAAGAAACAGAATACATATTCGATTTAAAAAAGTACATTTTCATTCATTATTTTAATTTTTGACGCGTGTGAATAAAATTTTAAAAAGTCTTCTAGACTATCATTTAAAGCATCACATACTTCCGGAATTATCTTAGCTATGGATGCTTTCGAGATTCTAAAAAATATCGACAACAATCTGAACAATATTCCAGAAGAAAGGCATATCAATGTCATTTATATTATCACTCTTGCAGGTACAGCATCCTTCATGAGTGTATCTTGGCGTTGTATTTGTGGAGCAATTAAATTCAACAGTTTTTCCACTTGTTCAGGTGTTATTCTCAACACTGCTCTGTAATCTCTATAAAATTGTGTAATGATACATTCAACTGAAAACCTAAGATGAAAACTACCAATAAAGAAGTCGATTTCGGACCAATCATTTGACAAATTCGGACCTGATTGCTGTTTCTGACTATTTGATGGACATTTGAAAAATCGCCTGGCATCCCAGGTAAACCCGTGCCGTAGTATCTAGTTTCTCGCCAGCAGCTCACACTATGTGAACGGACAAGGCGAGTCAACCAATTGTCAAGCGAGTCCACCGGGTCAGTAGCTGCTCATTGTCAAGTCAGCTACTAGCAACGTATAAATGGGCCTTGAGTTTCTTATAGCGCGATTTCCATACAACACGATAGATGGTTTCCATACAACGCGCTACGAATTAGCCTGGTTTGCGAGATGAATCCTAGTTTCTTATAGCGCGGTTTCCATATAACACGGTACGCACTCACCGCGTTACAGGAGGGTTGACTGTACCCCTTGAATGAAATGTTCACAGCAAAATGATGTATTGACTTGTTCGGAAAAATCCAAAGCACAAAAAAACCACGCTGCTCCTCGAAGACCAATGTGATACCGTGGAGACACTTGGTCGTTCATTATTCAGCGATCTTTTCCCCGCGAGACGTCTGAATACAACCCCTCAGTCACTTCCTCACCATACATATTTCTTTCAACGCAAAAATCCAATGCGGACGTGGGGTTCTCTTCGGTGATTTGTATCATGCCGCAGTTGACGGTGCGGTGCCATCTGGCATTCCGAGAAAAATTCACAAGACGTCTCTGCTTTCTCTCACTCTTTCGCGCTCGTCAGTTGTAAGTGTAGCTCGAGAACTGCACTTATGCATAGTACTTTTTTTCATTTTTTTGCTCTCTGCTCCTTGCCGTTTCTACTGCACTCTACTATTTTATCATTAACTGACGAGGTGGGGCGGGGTCCGCTTGGAAGGAATGTGGTTGGAGGGCCAAGCGGTTCTATCTTGATGCACTTACTGGGTTGATGACTTCCAACGAGACGGAAGCGAAATAACACCCCAAAATAAAACCCGTGCCATTTTGCATACTTTTTTTTCGAGAATGAGTGTTATTACCATTCTTTGGTGATATGTCATTTTACTTTTGAAAATCATTTGCAGCAATACGGTCATTTTTTTAAACAAACTCAATCGAAGTCCACTTCAAGTTTTTGTTTTATCGTGAAACTTTTTCGAGTGAAAAAAAAACTCATTATGAGGGGCATATTGTTAATTGGATAATAAAGTTAGGGCAAAAGTTCGGTGCGCACAGGGAACTGGCCAAAAGTTCACCAGCTCTGGATGAATAAAAACTTCCGAATGGATGCATATCTAGAGAATACCGTTTCCCTTTGTGGGATTCATTTAATTTGTCCCTTAAACCTATGCAGTCGTTAATTAAATTCAACGTAATTGGAAAATTAAACACCGTTCTCGATTTTCATTACACGAACAAACACATGCAGGCTGCTCCGGCCTAAATCGATTACGTTTTTCCCGAAGCAAGCTTTTTTATTCCCAGCTCTTACCTGACTACAGATGAAATCGTTCGGTTTCATACAGAAATCTCCCAGGGCAACGGCACTGGCCAGATAGATTCCGGACAGCAGCCAGCACACCGTCACCGCCAGCAGGCCGCAAACGCTGAAGAAAATCAGCGCACATCGGGAACTCCGCGTTGCCCCAATCACCAGGATGATGCACAGCAGCAGCAGGAATGTGAGGAAGCCGAGCGTAATTGGCCATCGGAGCTCCTCGTAGAATTCGTAGGTCTGCGAACGGAAAAAAGCAGGAAAAGTTTAATCAACGTTTGCACTCGTCTGATTGAGACCAGCAATTGACAGCGTCGACAGGATGTCGTTCTTCTGTTGAGTTTTACATGAAATGCATAAAAAAATGATACACAGTTTCTTCCAGCAAAGTTAAAGAAAACAATAAACCTCAAATGCATGTGACAATTTCGGAGCACACATTATCAATCAGCCTATTTCTGGTAAATCCAAAAAGCAATCACTTTTGCCTCTTTGTAGTACAGGTATTGTTTGAGGTGGAAAAGAACGGAAATTACTTCCACTGAACCATTTTGAGAACCAAAGCAAATGGTGAGCGGGTTTTTTTTTCTTTTCATCTGAGTGGAGCAGAAGAGAAAACGGAATCACTCCGCATGCAAAAAAAAAACCCTTTCCTAGTTCCAATTCAAATTCAATCCGATTTACTCTTCCTCAGTGGTTTCAGAATTTAAGAACCACATTCCACCCACCCAACCTCAGGTTTGTGGGCTATTTTTTACCCATGGTGAGTTTATGGTACTTAGCGCCGAACTATATTTCTGCTCTGGGGAAAATATGAGCGGCAGAAGGGATGGAAGTGAAAAGTAAAGATTGAAAAGTTGATGAAATTGGAAGTTGGAACTAAAATAAACATCCATTAGGAGTGTGCCTCTTCCGTCGGGTTCGCTCACGCCCAGTAACGGACCAGCACAAAGGTATCCATCCATTTTCATTATCGTGACCTAAATTTGGGTGTAAAATATTTTAAAATTTGCCCACATCCAAGCCCGGCGTTACTTGGTCCTGATGCTAAGAGTCCACTTTGCACAGCGTCAGCTCATCCTACTATTTAAAATAATTTATCGAAGCAGTTAAACAGCGTCATCACGAATCTTTCGAGTGTGAGCTAAGCGAAGCCTCTGGCAATTACGATTATCACGGGTTCAACCCCGACCTCGTGCAAGATAATTTGCAGAAACATAAAATAATGATAAAGTGTCAGAGTCTGCAACAAAGTTCAGCCAAGTTTGCCTAGGCAGAATGGACTAAATTTATGTTCTGATAAGAGAGACTCAGCTTCGCAATATGGATCCATTCCAATAATTGGGGTTATCTCTGAATCCTAAATTATCTTCCCATCAGATATTTGATATGCCCCCGAACTTGCGTTCGTATTTTCAAAGTGGAACGAACGAATCAAAAGCGAAGATCGGCGTGAATATCTAAACAATCCAATTCGCAATGATGGCTCTCTAAGGACTCTGGAGCCACCCACGTTCGTACCGTTCCGCTCATTGCTTGCTGATGGGTATGCAAATCTAATGAAATTTTGTGTTTAATTCCGCGTGCTTCCTTTGGAGCGATGGTAATCAAACACTCTTCCCCCCGCCTACGCTACACGTATTTGGATTTGTTTTCCTACTTATGATCGTCAAAATTCACCCAACCTCTCATTTCGGTAAACTGCAAACAGGCGGGCGAAAATTTTACTTCTCAACTCTCTGGAAGTTGTAAATAAATAATCTGTGAATGAGTCGAGACTTCGTTCGATAAAGTTAAGATCAGACTATTCATGAATTTACTCCCATAATTGCTGGCTCCAATTTTTCCGTCTAAAGGTTCCATAGTCTTATCATTCATTGATTGTATCTAGTTCTTCTAATTGTTTTGTACTCATATAATGTAAGGTAGAGATTTTGTCATATAATATCATTTTTGTCTTACCTAATCATACAATTAATATAACTATTAATCAATCAATTAAAGTTAGTTAATGATTTGTGGTATCGTTATTACTTTCTCTGTAATTATTTTCTCTACATTTATACGATTTTATAATTTCTAATGATTGGACTGTATTCACATCTGGAGAATATAATGCTTATGACCAGTCTTCCGTGTTTCGCATTAAACACTACGTACGAGACGAAAAAAGTTTACGCTGCTCTCGCAGTTTTGTGTTTGCAGACAAACATGATTTTTTCGTACCTGTGTTTGAAAATGTGCCAAGTTTGTATTCGTAGTATGTTTAATCCCAATGTTTCACATGATGTTCGAACGTGGAGTACAGTTTCTCTTGCATTTTCACCCCAAGCATCGTGTGTAGAGTAGAAGAAGCGAATTGAGCACTACTCAACAATATCTACATAATCTAATTTGCACATGATGTGTTTGAAAAATAAACACCATGTTTGTTTATGATGTGAAAACGCGTGTGATTTAAACATGTTTGTATTTGTGCATCATTGGGCGTTTTTAGGATAAACATTGAACACTAGCGAAAAGTATGTTTGTGACATTTGTAAATGTTTTTCGGAAGACTGCTTATGACCTTAAGGGGAGTTTGCTATCCATTATTTTATTTTTTGTTTATATTTCATTCAAAGATACAAAAATAACTGAACGTTGTAATGACGTTTGCGTTTTTCTTAACAGTGTTAAGGCTCTTATCTACGCAGATGATATGAAACTGTATGTGGAAATAAAGAATGAAGAAGACTCTCAAACATTCAAAAATGAAGTTGACATAGTTTATAATTGGTGCACTAAGAGTTTATTACAGCTCAATGTTAGGAAATGCTCTTTGATCATTTTTACAAGAAGAAGAACACCATTGAACAATGGTGTTATACTGAGTAATCAACCCATCTGTAGATGTCAACGAGTAAGAGATTTAGGTGTGATCTTAGATTCGAAACTAACCTTCGTGGATCATTATAATACAATCATCCATAGAGCAAATAACATGTTGAGCTTCATTAAACGCTTTAGTTACCATTTCCACGATCCGTACACAATAAAAACATTGTATATTACATACGTCAGATCAATTCTCGAATATTGATGGTCCCCTACATAACTTCACACGAAGACAGAATTGAATCTGTACAAAAACAATTTTAGTTATTTGCACTTCGTAAACTAGGCTGGTCTTCATACCATCTACCTCCATATGAAGCACGCTGTATGCTAATCAATATTAAAAGCCTAAAAGAACGTCGGAACTCTGCCATGATTATATTTATTATTGATATCATATCACAACGAGTGGACTAAGAAGAAATATTAGGTAACCTAAATTTTTACGCACCGATTAGGAACCTGAGAAACCCTAACATTTTTTACATAGATTATCGAAGAACGAATTATGCTAAATATAGTCCTATTAATCGTATGATGAGCCTCTGTAACGAACACAGTGAAACAATTGATGTAACCATGTCAAGGTCAATGCTCAAAGACTATCTGAATAGTAAAGATATCGTTAAATTTCACTGTAATATTTGGGCAGCATATTTAGTCTACGCTGGTTTGACGAAATAAATAAATAAAAAAAAATTGATTCTGTAACTTGTTAAAATCGTCTTTTAAATTAAACGAATAAATTATCCAGCCGGCTCTCCTTAGATTTTTAGTTTTAATTAAGTAGTTTTAAGTAGTATTAAGAATGTATCGGTCTACAATTTAGATTGACGACAATAAAAAAAAAAATAAAAAAAAATATATAGATGAAAATATTCTTAAGGCGTTCTAGTGGGGGTGAACATTGAAAATAATATCTGAATAATTTGAAAAGAAAATCTGTGAAGCCCGTCTAAAGGCGGGGTTGGGTTGTAGAGGGTTAATCCTTAAAGGTTCCTCCACGGACTCCACGACATCTTTTATTACGATTCCATTTTTTTAAATAGTGTTACCGACTCTTCTTTACGGGTCGTTTTCGGA